>NW_019471199.1:0-1621 GCF_002814215.2 Seriola lalandi dorsalis
CAAAAGAGCGAGCTCATCTGGTTCAGTTTCCTTTCACCGTCCTCTGAGTCTTCTGCTCCTCTTTGCTCCATAACTGCCTGATCAAATACGCTTCCATCCACGTCCCCTCTCCTCCTCGTCTCTCCGTCCTTCTCCTCTTTCATCCCATCCTCCTTTCCCCTCTCTGCCAATTATCTCTCCGTCAGTCTGTCACACTTTGTAGTCTAATAAAGGCGTCCTAAATTGATGCCCATCCCGCCTTTATTCCCCTGATAAAGCACAACAATTAAGGCTCATGTCTCTTTGCTCAGGGCCTTTGATGGCACACAAAGCTGCACCCAGAGAGAGGGAGAGGTGGTGGAGCTGCACTCATGTTAGCAGACAGCTCTGTCTCTCTCTCTCTCTCTTTCTCTCTATCTATCTCCACACCAGTGTAAGTACATATAATTCAGGTATGACCATATATAAGGAGAAATATCTGTGCAAAGCAATGCATATCAGGGTGTGGACTCGATTCACATGACATGAATCAAATGAATATAGATGCAACTTGACAAATTCATAAAAGACTTGCAGCTCAACTTGGACTTAAACACCACTGACTTGTGACTTCACTGACTAAAGCCCTTTGACTTGGAATGACTTATGTCCTCACTCTGCTCATACATTAGAATTAGCCTAATCTTGACTGGGCTCCTTTCTGCCAGCACTCATGGGAACTAGGCTAGTCTAAGACAAAACGATGTTGTTTTTTCAAGGCACAAGCACCGGCCAATGACTGATTATCACTATAAATCACGAAAAAACGTGATGCAGGTGTAACAACAACCTGAGCAATAAACCATAACGCAACAGTCTGAAGACATGTTAGTCAAAGCTTCTCTCTGTTTCTCTCTCCCTCTTTCCCTCAGTGTGACATACACATGGATAAAATCTGACTTGCTACGTCAGCGTGGTGAGGTGAGGGGAAGTATCCATCCATCCATTTTCTTTTGCTTATCCAGGGTTGGGTCACGGATGTATTTATTTTCTAATGTGTGATGATTTAAACAATATGTATTTTCTTTTTCCATTAATTATTCATCTTTAAATACAATCATAGTCATAATGTGTGCCCTATTTAATTTTAATGTAATGTACAGTGTTATTTATATTATTATGCATTATTAAATGATGCCAGTTAAACTGTTATTGACATATCAGTATTTTAAGCTAATTAACTTAATAGTTAATTGCAAAACAGAACCTCCATAATTTGGATCAATAAGGTTGAGAGAGAGAAGGTGTGAAGGTCACAAGGCTACAGCAGTTATTTTAATGAGTCAAATACACATTTACTCAAAATTCAGTATCTTCTGCTGTTTGTGTCATTTTCTGGATCAATAATAAGTAAACAAGGAATTAAAAGTAAAGAAAATGTATTTGTATAGTACTTTTCTAGATTAGACGCCAAAAATTTGTTTACTATGTAAGTTGAGAGAAAGACTTGAGAGAAGAACTTTTTTATGTTATTTGCATACATTTTCATATTCAAAAGAAAAAGCTTATAATAGATGAACTGTAATGCCAAAATGCATTGATGAGATATAATTTGAAAACATCTTCTAGTTTCTGAAAATATGTTTGTGTAGCATGGGACTAA
>NW_019471200.1:0-1958 GCF_002814215.2 Seriola lalandi dorsalis
AGGTGCTTCATTATAGCGGGGACATTCCTGATTTTTACAACACAAGAGTGGGAAAACAGCAGACTGCTGCTAGTTAAGAGAGGAAAACATTTGAAATCGCTTCAGCAACACAGCAAAGTTTCCCAGGAAATGGGTGGCTGCTCTGTGACTCTTTGTCTTTTCTTTTTTTATCAAACAGAAGCTGCGTTTTATTTTAAAGAGCTGTTTGTGCACATTTTCAAAATGAGAAATGCAGACCATATCCTGTTATTGAAGGCCCGGGTGTCTTTATTGCCTGGTGAGGCAGCAGCAGCTCATGGCAGTGTCACTCTCTGCGTATCAGGGTAGCTTGGTGAAGGGGCAGCATGTTTAGTCATACATTAGAGAGAAGGACACTTAAGTGCTACCTGATGTTAGCGGGAGTGCATGTGGACACAGTAGGGTTTTTTAGGCGTGTCTCAGAAAGTATGCACAATAATTTTGCCATTTACTGCGGTCTTGTGATGGTGCACTGCCGCTGTTATATTGGTTTGGAATGTACCATTCTATTTTTGCGTGAGCCCACTCAGTGGGTTGTGGGCCACTATGGCCACTGCCCCACTCATGACTTTTACAACAAAGCCCGATGATTGGGCCTAAACCAGCCGATGAAGTTGCCATTTTGACGCAGGACATTTTTGAGGTGATTGTGTCAACATTTCTACACTGCAACATCCTTTATAAAGAAGTATGACTGACAGAGTCGACATTGAATTTCACCGCAGTGTTTTCCCAAATTCTATCCAACAAATTGCCCTGCTGGGATTTCCAAGGTTTCCAGTTCAATCCTTAAGAAGCAAGTAAGAGAGTGATGCAAATATGATGACTAATGATGAGGAAAATTATCTTTTTTTCCCTCTGATTGCAATTTGACCACAATTTGTCATAGATCTGAGGAATGTGTACGTCTCAAGAACAATCCTCATTCTGTGGCTGTCTGTCCCATTCATCTGTGTGAATGGAGCTTGTAATTACAGAGTAGAGCAGTTGTGTTTAAATGGCAATACAGTTTGCAGTTTTTCACATAAACTGTCAGAAGCTTGAATCTGAAACGAAGCAAAATAAGCAATATTTCTGTGGAGAGTCCCTGCCAATAGCCCGAACAAAATAACAACTCCCCATCCAGGCCAACTGCTGTGGCTACCCTGTTTATTTTTCTGGACAGAGTTCATCGATGGAATTTCAGAATTAACTGACAGACTTAAAAATATTTATTGAAAGGGCACCATAGCAAAAATGAACATCAGGAGAAAAAAAAAGAATCAAAAAGCATCCATCATCACTGTTTGGGGAGTATGCAAGCGTGGTACAGCTGTCACTTCATTTCCACTCGCGCTAGATTAAATAAAGAGCAAGAAGCAAAAAAAAAAGCCCTCTGTACTCTGGAGTCTCCAGCCCTCTGGCACTCCATTTGACTGACCACTTGTCAAACTGAGACTGAAAAAAACCTACACTGTAATTATGACTTACCACAAGACTCTGAGCAGTTATTAATGAAAATAAAATATATGAGTCTATATTTTATCTCACCGGAGCCTAATTAGCTCGGAAACGCAAACATACTGTTGATACTAGAGTTATTAGGTGGCTATGCTTATAATTCTGTACAGTTGGAATCATGCATGAATATTGATCCATCATGCAGCGTTGGTAATAGTAGCTGCAGTAGTTGTACCAGTGGTACAGTTAAGCTTTAAACCTCAAAAGCATTTCATATGTGAGCTGGCTTTGATTTGGAGCTTGAATGGGGGAATAATGGGAGGCAGACCAGCTGGGGAGTGCAGCCACACAAAGGCACCGTGCCTCTCTAAGGGGTCTGGCTGCCTGGCTGTCTCAGGGCCCTGCGCTGAGGTTGAGACTGAGGCTGAGGCTATAAGGTTGGGGTTTCACGGAAGACAGAGCTGCAAGGGGGTTAGTAATGAGAGGTCTGGATGGATGAG
>NW_019471201.1:0-1957 GCF_002814215.2 Seriola lalandi dorsalis
TAATATCCTGCAGCTGTAGTATCAGGTCATGAAATACTTTGCACAGTACAGTGTGCTATCAGGTCTGTCTCACTCATGGTCATCCTGGCTATTTTTTCTGTTACCATGACAACATTTCTCTGCACTCCTCTGCCTCTTGATTGTGTGGAAAATGAGCAAGAAGACAAAGGGAAAAATGTCAGACGCTGAGAAGCAGAGATTGAACACAGACGAGCAGTTAGCACTGACTGGCCTACTTTGTCTACAAAATTACTTAAAGGCTCAGCTTGATGTATTTGAGACGTTGCGTATCTCACCAATTTTAGTCTCGGTGTTCGCAGCTATGTATAGTCATGGAAAAGTGTGTTGCTCCATCTCACAAGCCAATCTTTCACTGTCATCCTACATTAATAAAACAGTCACATGGTGTGAACTTCGGGTCTGGTTTTAAAGGTTGATTTGGAACCCTTCAAATTTCATACAGACTAGTTAGGTCTCTTTTTTTCCAGTATGCTCTAATACTTCTTATAACTAGGACAAAGGAAAAATGAAAACAAGCACAGCGGCTATTCACTAGGGCCCACACTGGGTCCAAAAGCCTGAAGTGAAAAGCTTACAGCTTTTTGACCCAGTAAGACTTCATCAACAGTGAAGGCCTGGGCCTGTATTTATCAAGCATCTCAGGAATCACACTGAGAGGTAAACTAGGTCTCAAAACACAAAAAATTAATTCAGAGACACAATGTGCCTGTATGTTTCTCAAGAGCTGTCAAAAGCATTAACTCTCCTTGCCGGTGGCTTGGTGTACTGAGCCTTTCTGATGGTGGCTGCATTTCCTTTCTCATAAAACCAACCAGTCCTCCAACCTGAACAACCATACAGGTTGTTTTTTTAACCCTCTGATTCGACCCATAGTAATCTCCTGAAATAGCACCCCTATGGCAGCAGGTGTACTGGACCTAGGTTGTCATGGTTACAATAATAAACACACGGACGATACAGACAGTAGCGTCGCCACGTTACTAAATAACGGTCATGACTTTTTATTGGTTTAGACACTAAAACTACTTGGTTAGGTTTAGGAGCAGATCGTGATTTGGGTTTTAAATTAGTATTTCCTTAACATTAGACAGTCTTTGTTGTCATGGTTACAATATTAACAACGTTGAACGGTCATGGGTATAGAAACGACATAAACTGCTACTTTCACATGGGAATAGAACAGATATCGTATTGAACACCGCTCTCGTGTGTTTTGTTGACCCATCCATCCACCCCACCCTCGTCCTGACATGGACTTTGTTGCTCTTTATATTATGTCACCGCACATTTCCCTTTGCTCCTGTCATAATTACTGCGGCTGCTAGATGTCGCCTAACAGCAGAACGTAACTATGGGTCATAATAACCTGACGCACAAATGACCTATCGGCCCGTTTTTTACAGGACAGTCTTGTACATTTGCAAAGATATGTTTCGGAAGATTTTTAACCGGCATTGTTTTACATCCATGTTTACTAGCTTGCAGCTTCCTCAGTTCTGAACTGAACTGAAGAAAACCTTTTGGATGAGAGGTGAAACGTCTTTATGAACCTCCAGTTGCCTTCATTAAGCTCTAAGAGATATGACACTGGCAGCTTGAGTGTTGTGCAATGATATAAACTAAAATGAGGACCCACTTGTAAAAACAAGCCTCCAGTGGTCAAAAACTCCACAGGGTAACTTTAAAATAAATGTAATCAAGTTGAGAAAACATACTACAGGTACTACAAGTCAGTCCTAAGCAAGGAGTTCATCCCCTTTCCTCTGGCTTGAAAACACAGCGTGCTGCCTCATATTAGAACAATGAGTAGTTCATCCAGTATCAAGAGAATCTGGAGATGAAAAGAAACCACGGAGTTGAGAAAGTCAAATCAGAAGGTCATGTACATTTGTTTGTGTGTCTCACTTTGAAGCGGAAAGCTTCAAGCCATGCCGGC
>NW_019471202.1:0-1957 GCF_002814215.2 Seriola lalandi dorsalis
CCCATACGACACTGAGGATTCTCAAAACCGAGACGCTCACTCAGTCCAATTCAACATGGTTGCCTTTGATTTCGGCTCTGGGCTTCAATGAGTAATGATTCATAGGAAGAACAAGCACTACCCCTTGTGGCCCCACTGGCCCAGTGCAGCACGGGTAAATGGCACCTCCAGCTGCTCATGGGCCCCTCCTGATAAGTTAACCTTGTGATAACATGCTAATGCCTGATTAATGTTGCAGTAATTAGACACAGCTTTTCACACTCAGTTAAGAGGACATCCTCCAGCAATTAGCCTGAGCCGGAGAGAGATAATTTCAGAGAGCACAGCGGAATCACGTTCCTCAGCTCGCCTCCATTCCCACTTGGCAACATTAAGGTTTATTTTCTCATTATTTCATTTAATTACTCGTTTGATGTTTTATACAGCTGCCACAAGTAATCTTTGATCCAATTAGGAAATGCTGATTGACAGTGTGGGTGTGGGATTCAATAAGCTGCATTCAATTTGCCATTGTGACCTTATCAGAGGATCTGTGGAGGATTCACTGAATGCCAGCTAAAAATATAATAATTTCCCCTAAGAATATATTCTGCATAGATGGCTCACCTATGTGTGTATGCACGTGCATGTGCCTGCATGAGCGCCTGTAGGTATGAGTCTGTGAGAAGGCGGAATGTGTGTGCGTTTTCCTCACCAGACATCTAACAATGAGGAATGAACGCATTAGCGAGGAGAGGCCCCTGTACTCACCAGCTCCACACTGCCCATTAATAATGCACTGCCAGGGAATAGATGGGGGTTGGTGCTGAGATTAGTCCTGCATTAAGGACTCGTTTGCTTTTTCTATTAGAGAGACATGTTGGGCTTTCTAAAACAAGAAAGATCAGCCCACTTGTAATTGGACTGTGAAATCCTATATCAAAATTGTCAGTGGTCCAGTAAAGCCAGCTGTGTAATTCCTTTTCAATGTGAGCAGTGGCCAGAACTCCACTGGGGTTTTCTATGTGGAATTAGTGAATGTGAATTATATGAAAAAGACAGGGTTTTTGTAGTATTGCAACAGCTCAAATCACACTGGGACAACATTTAGATTAATGTATGTCTATAAATGAATGACATTAGGATATAAAAATTGACATGTGGCATAAATTACGAAATGAAGATGTGTAAACATTTGGAGCATAGACAGGGCTCTAATGCCGCACTTGCATTAGCCTGCTGGCATCGTTTGATTCATTCATGCATAACAATCACTGGCTCATTCATCTGCTGTGTAGCTATCAGCTGACTAGTAACACCCAATCATGTTCCTGCAGGTGTATAGTGTGGCCATCATAACCTGACAAAGTAACTAATTCGAACACTGTTTTACTGCTGCAGTGTTTATAGTATGTGTTTATTAAAGGGGAATCAGTTCTGCCATTTTGTCATTGTTGTTCTGCTGAGCCCTTTCCATAAAATCTATTCTATTTACTGAAAATGGACATTTCCTTGATGGAAGTGTCTCTGACTGCAGTGGAGGGAGACGCACTCAGATCCATTACAAGTAAACATCCTGCATTCAAAATCTTACTTAAGTCAAAGAACAGAAGTATCATCAGCAGGCATACTTGAAACTATCCAAAGTATTTTTCATTCCTCAGAGAAATGATCTGTTTGTTAACACTTATGCCACAGTGTGGATGTAGCATTTTCTTATTGTAGCTGCTGGATGAGGTGGAGCCACTTTCAACTAATTTATTAACAGACCCCTCCAAAAGGTCATAAGATAAATCTGAGGGGTCATGAGATGATGATGATTAATGGGAGAGGAAAGAAGAAAAACAACGTTCTGTATTCATTTATTGAGCTTTTCTGTAACATATGCTTTTTGTGCAGTAATGAATAATTTGCCCCTTTTTGGCCTCAAATATTTTAAATGAAACCATTGTTTAGATCATTTAGGTTTAGATGGGCG
>NW_019471203.1:0-1957 GCF_002814215.2 Seriola lalandi dorsalis
AGACCACCAGCAGCAGCACAGCAACTGTATTCAGCTTTGTTGAGCAATAGGGTTTGATCAGATCAGATGCTAATGTCACAGGTACACAATTACTGCAGTCAAATCATATTTCACCACAACAAGCGTAAACAGAAACAGGAATTCCCTCCCCCTCACTCCCTGGACCAGATTGGAAAATTCACAAATACAAACAAATGATAGTTAGCTATAATAGTTAACTCAATGAATATAGAGGTAGCTAAAGTTAGCCATAACCAATAAATAATAATAAATGTCTTGGCTTAAATTGAAAGGTTCTATAGCAAATTCTTAATTTTTATGCCTAACTTTAAAGTGAGTTATAGCTACGTTTTAAGTTAGCTAAGTCTTAAAGTTAGCATTTGATAATTGGCCTCAAGAGTTTTCTAAATACTAACGCTGATGCTTATGATGAGTCTTAACTTTTTCTGTTCATTTCACTAAAGCAGTCTATGGAACTGTAACCTGAATCACCAGAATGGCACTCAGCAGAGCTGATACCTCCACCAAGGCCAAACAATCCTACATGTCTGTCAGATACGGATTATTACCTGGATCTGCACCAAACTGTACAAACACATCGATGTCAACACCATATATGTCTGATTTTTTAACATCAACACCCAAACATTATTTACAGAGAAACTGACAAAAATGTTGAAAAATCCCCAAAACCACACAATCTTAAGAAAAGTGATAAAAAAAACAAATCACTGTATCCACCCCTTGGACTGGATCAGCACCAAAATTGAATGGGTTCTTCCCTGGCCCATAATCCATCTGTTTACCAAATTGGGTGCAAATCGGTTCAGCACTTTCTGCAAAATCTTGCTGACAAACAAAGAAAACAAAGAAACAGACACGGATGAAAACATAACCTCCTTGGGGAAGGTAATAAAAAAGGTGTTGAAGTTATTCTTATACGTGTTACAGCTTTGGAAGCTCTAGGTTGTTCTGATACGGGACAATTATAATGGACGGAGAAGCTGGAAACAAGTTAATTTATCTCATTCAACTTGTAGACAAATTCTTGTTTTAGAAAACTAATTATTTTAAATAACAAATTGATTAATATCTGTATAAATTATTCATTAAACATGCGTTTATACCTAGAAACCTTTGGATGAAAAGTCTATGTTGTCCCAGTGTTATGAGAAAATGGAAAGACAGGTCAAAAGTAATGTTCAAGCAACAAATGGCCAAGTTAACATAACATCCATGACAAAAAATCATAAATCTGAGTGGGCAAATAAACAATGCCATATGCTCATTTATACAATGTTTATCTGGAGCATAATTCTGTCTGTGTGGCATCACTATCACGGGAGACATTGTTAAAGGCAGTTCACTCCTTCTGAGCATTTGAATAATATATGAAACAGTTTGATTGTATTCAGGTGCGCAACATCCTTGTGTGAGGTCACTCTCTTGGTGCATATTGGATTCCTATTGCTTCTTTCAGCACAGTCTCAGTCTATTTATGTCATCAACAAGTTATAACCCTCACTCACAAAAATACCAACAGAGGCTATAATAAGGCTGAAAAGGGCGAGAGGATCATATTCTTCATGAGACTGGCTTCAGTGGAGCTTCTCTGCATTCCAGGCCTGGCTTTGCCTGCCTCCCATGCTTCTTTGGAAATTTGTCTGGCAGCAAACATGCTTTGAATGGCTCTTATCTCCTATCTGGGCAGGAGTTCCATGCACTAAGATAACAAACCCTATCTTATCTCACTGTGTTCGTTAATGTCACAGCTTAAGGGGCTTGTTCTTCCACTTGCAATGGGGCTTGCAGAGCGGATTGTTTGCAGATTAGTCAACAAAGGCCTCTGGAGGTCTTGGAGTGAATTCAAAATGCTTGTCTTGTCACACAGACGTTCTTGTATGTGCACATTGGCGTATTGGCTGCCTCCTGCTTTCCTGTGTCAAATGGCTGGAGT
>NW_019471204.1:0-1956 GCF_002814215.2 Seriola lalandi dorsalis
AGCAAAATTGTGTTGTAAATAGAAAATACACACAGTGCATGACAAACACATCTCCATAATGTTTTAGATGATCTTATTGTCTCACAACACAAAAATCTTCAGGACACGGGAAATTTCATTACAGAGTCAGAGCGTGTCACTGATATTGGGAATCATTTGATCAATGCGTTCTTTTTCCATACAGTATGTATTCACGCTGCAGCTGGATGGATGTTTCATTGCTTTTCTGTCACAGCTAACAATAAAAAGAATCAGTTATGAAAGCATAAGCAAGGTCTTGTAATCATTGGGAAACGAGAACAACAACAACAACAACAACAACAAAAACAACCACAGCAGCAATACATACTATGGCATTCCAAAGTGCTAAAAGTTGCATTTTTACAGTGCTCTTTTTACTGCCAGTATGCAGAGAGGAAACGTCTCATTTTGGACAGCACAGAGAGAATAGTACAATATCTAGCTGTTAACTACAGCTAAGAAGGCAGCACATGCACAAATTCTGTACTGCCGAAACAGCTTGCATGATCCCCAAGAGTGCACTTATCTTCAGCCCAGTTCCCATGATTAATGGATTCACCAGTCGATGGGTACAGAAGGTTGTTAGCAGTAGGGACAAACTAACATTTTAGATGTTTCTCTAAAAGTCACGACACTCAGCAGCCAACATGGTCTTAACTTCCACATAAAGCAAATGCTAACTGTTTTTTAAAAGCTGTAAAATGCAAATTACTCCGGAATATGGAGCAACAGTGCAGCAGCTGGTCTATTATGAAATACTACACTTACCACCTCTGATTTTGCTGAGTCTGTGTGGCTCTATTGCTTGCTGCAGAATCAGCAATGTTTTCACTTGAATGATATACTGGGATATGTATTCAAATACAGTACAACACATCTCACAGAAAACATATTATTTAATAAAATGTGAACCCCAGACTCTGACAGAATTGCCTTTGCAATATCATAGTCATTAGCTACACAAATATATGGACTCGAATATGGCAACACAAGGCTGAAATTACTGAAACACATTAAAAGAAGAACCAAATAATAATTCTGCATTCATCTAATCTGCAGCAATTACTCTGTGAAAGGTTAGCCTCTTTTTTATGTGTTTCTGTGACCACATCTATAACACCATTGTGGACTGGGACAATGGACAGAAATTGATACTAAAAGGATGAAAGGTAGCCAGCGACACAACAAACCAGAGAAAACAATGAAGAACAGATGTACAGCAGTGGTACTTATTCAGCATCTATGTATCTATGGCTGCAGTTACGCAAAGCCAGCTTGCATCTACATTTTTTTGTCTTGGTCCTCGACCCACTTGTTGGACTACAATACTCTTCTAAGCCGTACCAAAAATAAATGAATAACAACAGCAATAAAATACTATCCAACCTGTGGGCCTTTTAGCTTCACTCACTCCACAATCTATAACATGGCGATGGCTACACCAGAGTCATAATGTCCCTTCATTTGAGTTATCCTGGCAGCGAGCATGAGCAGGAGTCCCGTGGCCACTTCCAGGCTGTAGGAGAGCCAGGCTGTGGCTAAGGACCAGCCGAAGGACACGTCCACATAGGCGAGGTTCTCCGGGGACACGGTCTGCTGGAACTCCTCCATGGCCTGGTTGGAGTATTTGATGTAAATGCTGACCCCGGAAAGCGTGAAAAGACCTGTTGGTGCACAAAGACAGACAGATGGTACCACTGGAGAAACCCTCCAGATTTCAACACATTCTCGTGTACCTGTAATATGAAAATGGATCCATCTTGAGGCACTGAAATGAAGAACGAGGCTCACACCATAATTGCCATTAACAACCTTTTGCAATGAGGTCATTAAGGTAATAATGCATTACGCAAATAATCTTTTACAGTCCAATTTTCTTCACACAACCAAGTGGATAGTATTAGATGATGTAGACTTAAACCTGTTAGCCCATTA
>NW_019471205.1:0-1420 GCF_002814215.2 Seriola lalandi dorsalis
AATAAGCTTAATTTCTTGGCTTTTATTGTTGAGGTGCTGTGTGACATGAAACAGACCAGAAATAACTCAAATGGACAAATGGCATTTAAGGAAAAACCAGAGGTGATATGTATACAAGAAACATTGCTGAGACCAACTCTGAGTTTTGTTGTACTGGGACATGTTTGTTTATGGAAAGATCAAAATACTTCTGGGGGAGGGTGTGCTGTGTTTTGTTAGAGGGAATCCAGTAGAGGAGGGTAAATGTAGTGTCATAGCTTGAGTGTATGGTGATGGAAATATTAAGCTAGGTAGGAAGTATCTCAATGATACATTTTTACAACCTGTGTCTTCAGTTGAACTTGGAAAAGTTAGATGGACAAGTGCAGAGATTTTAATGCACATAATACTTTGTGTGGCAGTAAAAGCAAGGATAAGAATGGTGCAGTAATAGAGGACCTTCTAGATAAATACTCTTAAGTGATGCTGAATGATGGTAGGCCAACAAGATGTCAGGTTGGAAATGGGAGTCTGTTGTGCTTAGATTTAACTTTTGCATCAGCTGAGTTAGCTAGGTGTGGTGGCTGGGATCTCATGGATCGTATGGGGAGTGATTATTTTCCCATTTTATGTCGGTTTGGAAGGATTTTTCAGGTGGAGAGGAAAAGTACTGTGAGAGAGTATAATTTTTTCAAAGCAAATTCGGATAAGTTTAGAGAAAAACTTTCAATAAACTCGGGAAATGTTATAAGTGAGGGTAGTGTAGAGGAACGCAGTGAGTCTTTTTGTTCGGTAGTGAGGGGTGCAGCTGCAAAGTCAATTCCAGGAATGGGGTATAAGAAAGAGAGGAAAATAGCGCCATGGTGGAATCAGGCTTGCAATGAAGTAGTCCGGGCATGTAACAGCGCGTACAGAGAGCTTAGAAAGAGTCCAATTGAGACCCATGTTATTGAATATAAGAGATTGTGTGCACAGGCTAGGGAGGTTATAATAGAGGCTAAGAGAGAAAGCTGGCACAGGTTTTGTAACGCTCTATTATAGAAACAACTGTTAAGCAAGTCTGGAGAATGACTCATCAAATGGCAGGGATTAATCCTAATCCTGTTTTGAACGAAGGAAACAAAAGTTGTGAGCAACAAGGGGAAGATTTACCTATATGACTGAGAGTAAACAGCACTAGCATTGTGGGTAGAGAGGGGCAGCTGAGAAGGAAAAAAAATGCTTGAACATGAGGGACATAAACTTTAAGCAAATAGTGATAATAGTGACGAGATCAAAAATAATACTTTTTGATTAATAATCAAAAATTAATAATCAAAAATGGGACTTTGGGGAATTTTCTGTTAGAACTCTGCATGGTGATGGATTGCTTCAGAAAGAGAGAGCTAGGGAGATAATTCACTTCCTGAAATCTACATGTGTATATCACAAGATATAGATC
>NW_019471206.1:0-2224 GCF_002814215.2 Seriola lalandi dorsalis
GTTAGGATTGGGGAAGCAGGCTGAAGAGTGAGGTAATAAACTAGTAGCGTGCTCTTTGGCATTTCTGGCTGATCGCTTGATTGTTCTGTGTTTGTGCAATGCCGATTCCAGGTGTTGACTGAGTGCTTTCTCCCCATCCAACGTAGTGTCACAAGCCAGGCAGTCATAGAGACTTCCAGCCCCTGCACCTACGCCACCGGGGACACGCAGCAACATCTCTTGCAGGTTTGCCACAGACTGACCGAAAAAACAGTTAGATTTAAGGTGGGTAATAGCCGCTTCCTCCTTGGTGAAAACTGCTTGACATTTGCGGCATGCCAGTTTATACTGCACCTTGTGGACGATGTACTGGTCTAGATGGGGGTTACCAGCTTTGCCATCCATCTCGTTCTGCTCAGAGGGTACTTTATTATGAGAGGAGGAGGAGGAGGAAGAGGAGGAGGAAGTGGGGGGTTCACTGTGGGAGTTGCCCTTTTGCTCCTCTGTTTTCACTGGATCTTTGGCAGATTCTTTACGATCCCCCAAGGATTGAGAGGGAACTGGAGTTTGGCTCGCCTTGGGTTGCTGGATCTGCTGAAGCTGACGCTGTTGCTGCTGTAGTGCCTCCTGCAAGCTCTGCTGATATTGCTGGTAATGCTGCAGCAGGGACCCTGGAGACAGGCCCATCAGTGCTTGTGACAATGCTGGGTTGTAAGGGAAGAGACTTTCCATACCATACATTGGTTGCAGGTAGCCCCCTTGGAGAGCTCCAGGGATCTGTGGGGTGTAATACGGGGAAAAGCCAGGCATGAAGTAGGGCAGGAACTGGTTTGTGAGAAGAGCTGTGGGATCAGATGCCAAAGCAGCCTGCAGAGCCTGAAGCTGGGCAGGGTCTACCACATACTCCATGCCAGGTGTGGGCATAGAGGTGGCAGGTACCGCTGTGTCTGGTTTCTCCTTCTTGGCGCTGGCAGCAGAAATGGAAGGAGCAGGGGTGCTTCCGGTTGATGATGGTGTTGAGGGCTTCTCTGTCTTTTCCTTGGACTTCTCCTTCTCTCTTACCCTCTCAGTGTCACGTTCTTTGGGGGGTTCAGGCCGGGAGCCGGACTGGGCGGTTGAGGAGCTGGAGTTTGATGTTGAGGTGGGACTTGAGTGGGAAGCAGATGTGTTGGTCTGGGCTGGGCTGGATGCGGCAAGAGACGATGAAGAGGGAGGCTTGTTGGGCAATCCAGATGTAGGGAGGCTAGGTGAGGGAACACTGGCACCAGGCATGTTCAGGAGGTTTGAAGGTTTTGGAGGAGTTAAAGCTGGAAATATTTTAAAATACAGACAAAAATGTAAGAATTAATAGGCATATTTTTTGATGGCTGAACAATTATTCCTTAAAATATTATTCAAATATAACAAAAAGTGATTTCATTATAGAACACACAGAAGAGTTAAATGAAAATCTGTATGTGTGTCAATGAATGGATACAGGCAGTTAAGGTAGATTCTGTACTTGTGTACCAGTGTGAATGAGGAGCCATGACAGACTAATTGATTAATAGAAATTATTTCAAGAGGAGTAGAAATATTGTGTTCTAGACTTGTACCGTTTTGACTAGGTTTTACAGTTAAGTGCTATTTGCGATTATTTCCTGTAGTAATGACTGACAATTGTTACTTTTCAGTGGAGAAAAAACAAAAATCTGGACCCGAAATTTCAGCAGATACAAATGCAAAATGGTGACGTACCTGAATTAGATGAGTTAAAGCTGGAGAGAGAGGGGCTACCAACCCCTGGCAAAAGGACAGGTGGGATGCCTTGCAGATTCGGATAGGCTGACTGGAGATTCAGAGCCTGCATTGCAGGGTTATCAAACATCCCTTGCTGCTGCATGGCCTGCTGCTGTGCCAGTCCTAAAACTTCATTGGCCTTCTTAATGCGATCCATCTCTTGCTGGGCCATTAGTTGGCGGACAGTGGCTGGGTCGAAGTATTCTTTTTCCTTATCGATCTGGCTGCCAATGGTATCCTTCACCTTAGAGATGTGTTGCTGGGAGAAAATGTGATCACGGACAGAGAGGCGAGCACTGTACTTGACACCACACAAAGTGCATTCAGTCTTCGGCCCCTCGTAGGATGTCTGATTTATTCCGAAGTGCTTGGCCATGTTGAGCTTTGCCTTTTTCTCCTTGGCACGGGCATTTTGAAACCACACCTGAACCACTCTCTTTGGAAGTCCAATTTCATTGCCAAGTAC
>NW_019471207.1:0-1956 GCF_002814215.2 Seriola lalandi dorsalis
TCCACAGTCAGAACAGTACTTTTTCCCGGTCTCTATTTACCTGTACTCTCATTATCATTAGTCATGCAAAACAATCCATTTAGCTGTTACCGTGTTCCAAACATGAAGCATTATAGGTGATTGTTTTAAATTACAAAACGAGTAGAGAGAGAGGAGGAGGCTGGTGGAGAGGGAGAGCCAACGAGAGGTCCCAACTCGGACGCAAGTGATGATGAGAGACCAACTGAACCAGTGAAGAAGATCTGCGCTGAGCAGCAGCACCCAACAACAAAAAACAGGAAAACATGGCTCATAACTTGTGGTTTGCCAACATTGTTATGGAGGGAGCAAAGAGAAGGGAAAGAGTTTTAGGAGACCACAGAGATTTTCTTTTCCCAAATCAGATTTTTCTTTTTATTGTTTCAGTCTTCAAGTAAAACGTGCTAGAAACTGTTTAATTCTTCCAGAAGACAAAACTTTTCTTCTGGGGTAAACAGAGTTGGATTTGGTGCCCGGTCAATTATTTTGAAAAAAGTCTTAATTTACCCCCAATTCATTGTACCACAGTCCATCTTAAGATAGTCAAGAGCTAAAGTGCTTTGTGCAATGGATGAATTCAGACTTCTATCTGAAGTCTGACTATTTGTTATATCTAAGACATAGTCAAAGTCTTCTTTGTGAAACCAGCCCCAGGTCAACACAGCTTAAGCTTGAAACACTGAAATTGCGCAACAATATTAAGACACACAAAACCTGAGGGAGCTGAAGCATCAACCTGAAACACTGAGCCCCTCCCCACTTTTTTCATCAGTCAGATGGGAGTTATCGTGCAACGGAGGAGAATTAAACGGTCATCAAGATCGAACCTGTAACATAGTGAAAGAGGAACTCCTGTTCACCATGTACATACTTTAAATAGAGAAGACAGGTGATTTGAAAGAGGATTGAAGGAGGCCATCTAAAGTAAAAACCATCCCTCAACAGAGAAGGAGGTCTAAGACACCACTTATACCCAATGTACAATGCTGTCCTTTCATTCCTTCCCAGGAGATTTAACAACCATTTACTCATGTGACTGTTGTTTAAACTTGGCCTCAGGTGACTGGTGAACAACTCCAATGTTGCAACAACCAGGAGCACTAACGAACTAAGTGACATCAATGGCCATGGTAACGACCCCACCGAGGTTAAATACCATGGTAACCTCACCAGTCAGTCAGAACTGAAGAAGCCTCTTGGATGATGAAACGCTCACGTATCTACAACCAAGTCCAGTTGTCCTTGATTCAACTTTTCTTGAATAACTATGACCTGTATGACTGAATCTTAAGAGACATATCGTATATAAAGTTTATGAGGCACTCAAACATCCATGTCAACTCAGCTCATTTATCCTTACACCCTTTATATAAAGCAAATGTAGGGAAGGACACAGTATAAGCATTAGTATAAACAGAAATCCCAATATGGGTGCCTTTTAAAGTCTCTGACTATATAAGGAATATATTGTAGATAAGAAGAGCAACTGATAAATACTGTAAACATACATATACATTTGATATTAGAAATCATTGACATGTATCACTCAAAACCACACGTCAACCTCATGGTGGAGGAAAAGTCAGGGAATTACCACAGCAGAATTTGGATCCATCCTCTGGAGACAATAAACGTCATGACATGACAATTCATCCAGTAGGGATATTTCAGTCTGGTCGGCCGACTGGCAAACATCCATAAAGCCATGCCACTAGCATGGCTAACAATCCCAGACCAAAACTACATAAGTATGTGGACATCATTAAGTCTATTTCAGCTATGTTGTGTCCATACATTGTATTTAATTAAAATTTTCTTCCATTGTGGTAACCTCGGGGAAAAAGACTGAATTTTAGCAATTAAACTTAATTAAACAATTCTTCAGAATTAAGATCAACAAACTACTCCCTTGGCGACCCTCTTTAAACCCCAATGAAG
>NW_019471208.1:0-1307 GCF_002814215.2 Seriola lalandi dorsalis
GACCCACTGTGTTAGGGGTTTGTCAGTACATATTAAAATAGATTTGTTATATTTATGCTTTTTGCAATATGTAGGAAAAGTATCAGACTGCTGCTTTAGCCAGAAAAACATCTATTCCAATAGAGAAATGCATTTCACCTGTCTTTGCATTTTAGTTTTAAGTAAGGTCGAAGGAAATCTTCTTGATGCACAGGAAGCGACGACTCAAACTTTAGGGAACTTGCTTAATAAAAGCACTGAATAAGTTGTCACTCTCCTGTGACCTAGGCTTCCTTTCACCACCATCACCAGCCCCAGAGAAGTAGTAATTTACATCTAACATCACACATAGGTTTTGAGGACTACAAAATTGCAAACGGGCACTTATAGTGCTACTAAATTTAATTGGCAGGCTCACAGAGAGACTGTATGGGTAGCTGAATGGATTTTCAATTAAATATAATGATGTTTTAGAGTTATTTAAAGTGACATTATAAAATATTTCATACAATATATGGGCTATTGAAAACCCTTTTATAAAACAGCCTACAAAGGCCGTGGTCCATCTTGTTGTGCCTGCTTTCAATCATTCAGTGTACTTGTCTGAGCTCTATGCTTTGAACACTATTCTGTAGCACAACGTCCAGACTGTTTTATTTATTATCTATTGAAAACTAACAGTCCTGAATGAAGCCAAGCTTTTAAATGTAATACCTTTTAATTTGGAAAAAAATAAAACTCAGGTTCTGTGTCCTCTTTCATTGTTTGGAAATGTCCAAAGAAGGGATAATAAAATATAAATTAAATAATAAATTCAGTGAATGGATGTGAACATAAACCCAGCCAGCAGACCACACTCATGTATATGGCCTCTCCCCTCATGCTTGCTTTTGTCAAATATAAAGGAGTGACAGGTATGTTGCTGGTGTATTCACAGTGCTTAACACATTTATCTGATAAATATTTGGAACAGCATGTGTACAAATCAGAACCTATTTCCCCAGTAAGGACACTGTATACATCTGTACTTCTCATTATGGGTTTGTTATTGGGTGATACATATTTTATAGGTATTGCACGCTCTAGGTCCTGGTTATGGAACAGTTATTGAATAGTGCTGCTGAATAGTTATTGTCTTGTCATTCAATAGAGAACAGCAGGAAGTATCAGGCCTTCACTGTTAGTGAAAATAAACCATGTTAGCACTGACGCTGCCAAAAAAATTGGAAATTGACAGTTTTTAACCATATATAATGGGGTCCAAATATCTCAGCACACATTCCCATTTAAGTGAATGGGAAAGTGGTCTCAGACTTTTGGACCCCACT
>NW_019471209.1:0-3876 GCF_002814215.2 Seriola lalandi dorsalis
GAACTCCAAGACCCTCGGAGCACCACTAGCCCCGCTCCAGGTGGGGAAAGAAACAAAGGAATCAGGAGTGCTGAAACTGGTTGCCTCGCCATCACCAGCCTCAAACTCACTGCTGCAGGATTCCTTTGTGTCGTGGCATTGTTTAAACGCTGTGCTTAAAATATCAAACTGATGGGACTCAAATTTGACCTCAGTCATGCACCCACGGAAAGGGGGAATGGCATTGCTGAGGTAAGGAGCGTCTAGGTCTCCTGTTCCCCCGAGCCAAATGCCCAGGTCAATGTTGAGCTGTTCCCCATTGTCGTTCATGGGAACAAATGTTGGAAACAGCTCGTCAATTATCATGGTGAGTTTGCCATCACGCAGCATCAGTGAGATTTTGTGGTCCAGGAGGTTGTTCAGTTGCACTCCCTGGGAGGAGGACAGCGTGACCTCGCCAGCTCCCAAGTTCATCCGTGCCTAAAGGAAAACAAAAACCTTTTATTGAATTTATAACTTTGTAGACAAATGGATTAGTTTCAGGGCTAATGTTTAAACGGAAGTTCCATCATTGTATCTCCCTTAAATGCATAAATACCAATTTAATACTCTAATCTATGCTCATGACCATTTCTGGATCCCTTCACTTATGGGAAGATAATTTAAAAATGAGCTAGAATAAGAAGAAGTTTCACAGATAACATCAGATATCTGAGTTTTGCTTAAATAAGGTTAAACATGATTATAACACATGCAAGAGAGATAAAGCAATTTAATTTTTGCAAAGCCTTGAGTCTATTTGCTCAGAGCATCTCCTATCGCTAGGTGGAAGAAAATGAAGAAGACCAAAAAAAGGTAAAATTCTCTTGTATTACACATACTCTGAGATGTCAACTCATTATAAAAGCAGAGATATGGTCGTTTGGGTGAAAATCTATATGAATCCCACCTGACGCTAATTCTGCTGCTTTACGAAAGCCATCAAGCAACTAATTTTAGATGTAAAATGTAATGGTTTGTTATTGCAGTGAGACAACAAGAGAAGACAACAGAAAATCGAATCGGTTTCAGCTGCTTATAGAGTGGCACCTAATGAAATGCATCATATACACATACCACACCGAAGCTCAAACGACTCTCACAACTCCCATTTAAATTCAAAGCGTTCACAACCACTTTGTATCGCTTTCAAAATGTGTGGTACATTTTACAGCTAAGACGCCCAAAATCTCTTTTAAAAAGTTATTTCATATGTGCTGTCTCTGGGACTGTAGCAGAGAATGAATCAATAGGTTATTACTCAGCCAAATAACACATTAAGCATTGGTGTCACAATTATGTATAAAACATTTTCCCTGCCTTAAATGATCCTTCACCAGAACAACACAGAACAAGATGCTATACACCTACTACATAATAATACAGAGGCTTTACTTTGACAGTGAATTTACATGTATGTTTAGCACTCTAGTTAGAAAATAGTAGTTTCATACATCAGTATGCAAGCTTACACCACATGTGCTAATTATGCCAGGTTTTGGTTTTGGAAGTAGTTTTTCTTTTAGCATGTTTTAGATTCTATTTTATTCATATTCTGATATTTTTAAGTCCTGCTCGGTGTTTAGGTACCATCACTAGCTTTTGTTAAGTACTCGTTCTCGCATAGCAAACCTCTGCTCCACCAAGTGACCTAAAATCAAAGTGATGCAACCAGGTGAATTTTGAGAATGACCAACCTATGTTATCTAACAGTTTCGAAAAATATTTCAGCCTCCACCAGTTTGTTAGCCACTCACCTGTATTTTCCCGTTTTGGAGCTCAAGGAACAGGTAGTCCTCCATTCCTGCAGCCAAGAGCAGCAGCCCACTTCGCCGACTTGTCTTAATCTGTAGTGACAGGTGGAAGGTGGAGACATCTTGGAAGGCTTGTAAACTGCAGTAGCTGTCCCCAAAGTAGGACTCTGTGAAGAGAGAAAATAGTTTATATCATATAAAGATAAAAAAAGGCATCATGGTAGCCAATAAATCAAAGGTATACTGCATAACAGGCAACATTTTCACTTTATGTTTATGCAAACACACACGGACATATTTTTACTTCACATTGCACTTTTGAATGATTACAAAAAATGTTCTCACATTTGTCTCTTTTTGCCATAAAAATGCACCAAATTCTAGTAGAAAACGTAACGTAACATAACAAAAAGTCACCTGCGTACAATGCAATAAACTCATCCTACAACTGCTGACAGTCAACTCTGTGACTTCTAACGTGAATGTTTGGAGAAACCAATTAGATGAGCATTTTTCTGATTCTCGTTACAGTGCAACTTGCTCAGGACTTATTCCTGTATTATCAGGTGTCCTCCAGCTGCTTCTTGGTTAACAGGAGCTCCTCTGGCCTCAAAGGGATGCTCTCACTGAGACATCAGTCATTACCCCTGCGGTGGTTTTCCGGGCATATAGAGTCTTGGGGTGCAGGATTTCCCAGGCTTGAGCTGTCTCAATTCCAATGATATGCAAATTCAGCCACCTGCCTCCGACTGTGCTGTCCGGGGCCCTCGACAAAATGTAAACCACGGAGGAAGTCAATTATTTCTCAGTGCATATGCTCTGAGATTAAACTGGACCACCTCCAAGACCCTGTCTCCTCAGCATCGGTTTTCCATGGCATTAGCCAAGAGATATAGAAAGGGGGCTTTCCATTAGCTATCCATTCATCCACTTTGGGGTGACATTTCAAGACTCAGAAATTCATTGGAAAACAGCAAAGAATGCTAATGCTTTGGAATATTTGGAATAATGAAGCAGACAGAGAGAGTTTGCTGTGTCAAAGCTAGAACATTCCTATGAGATCATGAATGCCAAAATATTCCCTCAGAATCAACAGCAGCATCCAGCAGCTGAGCAGGACGGTGGGCTTGATGCCAGGAGGCAAAAGATCTCACAAAATACCGTCTCAGACACGACTTAGTCAGAAAATAGAAGAGAGAGAAAGAAAAAAATGACTAGATACTAAACATTCATATTCATATCTATAAATGGAAAAAGTATTTTCTCAAGAGTCTGTTCGAAGGTGTCCATATGAGAGCAAATGTGTATGCCCTTAAAGGGCAATCTGTGCCTGTGTTGTGTTTGCATTATTGCCATGCTGCCAAACTTCAAAACACTGACGGGCATGTTTGTCCTCTGCTTTCTCACCCTCTAAATGAACCCTTCCATCCTATATCTGCAACCGACACTGGAAATGTGAACAAAGACAAACATTTTGATGTCAGCAAGCACGAAAGCAAAGCTTTTATCATCACGCCCATGGTTTTTTGATTTACCTAAGAGGCGTTTGCTTTTGGTTCCAAGGCTGCTCTGTCATGAATAAAGTCAGTGATCAACGGTCTCAGCACAGGGCCAAAAACACAGAGACTTTCAGTAATACACTGCTGCACAGTGCCGGTCTCCTGCAGCCAAACAAACACCATGTAGGCTCTCAGAAATAAATATCACAGGGAACTGTTTGACATCATCACATGCCGAACTTTGTAATCCATATTGTGTGAATGCTAACACAAGGGAAAACTAGCAAAACTAAAGCACTAAGATCTTGTTAATTCAAAATGAGAGTGAAGCAGAGCATTCAAATATTATTTGTGTTACTGAATCAAGCAAAATTATCACAGTTACACATCATTCATTTTTCGAAATGTCACTTTTCGGAGGCTATTGTCGTTAGCTGTTGCTGACTGTGCTAGAGGCTGTTATGGTACAGTTCAGAGGGTTTCTGGTAAGGCTAAGGTATTCCAAATGAGAGACTAGTGCTAATTGCTCTGGGGCCTTCAGGCTGAAAGTGAAAAATGGGGGAACAGAATCTTTTCTTACAGGCAATTGCATTAACAAAGAAAAT
>NW_019471210.1:0-3995 GCF_002814215.2 Seriola lalandi dorsalis
GACTAAAATCAGTGGTGAAAATAAAAGAGTAGAAAACTTGAAATGATCAGCCACACATCCTTCTATACCTTCTATATGTCTGAGCTCGACTTTCATCACATCTCATCTTCTTCATTTTATTTCATGTATGGTTCTGTTTTTCATTTGATTCCTTCTTAAGTTTTAACTTAATGTTGTAATAGTTGAGTGTGAACTTCAGTTTTCTACTCTTTTATTTTAACTGTCAGTGAGGATTCAGGACACAGAGAATGGCTCTGGGTCCAGGTCTAACTTTGAGACAGATGAGCTGTCAGCCTCTGTTCTCTGTCTGTTGAATCAGTCTCTGTTCTCTGTTCTCTGTTTGACTGTTGAATCAGTCTCTGTGCTCTGTTTGTCTGTTTAATTAGTCTCTGTGCTCTGATTGGCTGTTGAATCAGTCTCTGAGTTCTGATTGGCTGTCGTCTTGCTGTTTTTGCAGGAAGACGTTTGATGGGACAGTCAGTCGCTTCATGACGGGATCAGGGAAGAGGATGGTAGCTTATCGCAGAGTTGACGGCACTCTGGTTCACATCGCTCCAGAACCTGAGGAGTAAGTTCTGTTCATAAACCATGTCTGTGCGTGGAAGCACCCGTATCACCTGTCATTTCATCTCTGTCACCTGTTGTTTCACATGTATTACGTCAGTAAGGGAAACCATCAGGTATGACTGGTTATTATAGGAGGGTCCATGAAAAGGTGAGGTCAGGTGGGAATAGGTGGGACAGGTGTCTGATGGGTATTTTCCCTGCAGGGAGGAGGAGCCTCTGTTCAGAGCGATCAGTGTTGGAGATGCGAGCAGAGTGAAAGCTTTAGTGATGAGTCCAGGAACAAACCTGATGCTGCCGAGTAAACCAGGCTGGCTCGCTATTCACCAGGCGGCGTGGTACGGCCAGGACACCTGTCTGAGAGTCCTGCTGTCAGGTAGAAACACACCCAGACAGAGACATCACAGTCCAGAGCAGAGAAGACATTTGTCTGTGTCTCTGTGCTCAGCTCAGCCTGGGATGATCAACAAGCGAACGGAGCGTGGAGAGTCGGCGCTGCTGGTTGGCGTCAGCAAAGACCAGCTACGATGTGTTCAAGTGCTGCTGGAATATGGAGCTGACCCTGACATCACAAACTACGAAAGAGAGACTCCGCTCTATAAAGGTAGCGCTGTCTTCTCTTTCCTGTCCAGACTTTAGTAATAAACACTTCAGTATTAGATACAATACTTCACATTGTTTGCTTAATTTTTCTATTTTATTGTTTAGAAGAATAAACTTGCAGCTCTGTAATCATCCCTTTACCTCTCCTCCTCCTCCTCTCCTCTTCTTCCTCCTCTCCTCCTCTTCATCTTTCACTTATCCTCCTCTTCCCCTCTTCCTCCCTCAGTCTTCCACTTCTCCTTCCTCTCCACTGATTTGTTTTTCAGGCAAAGTCATATTCTCCATCTATAATTTGTAAAACCAGTTACAGAAGCGGCCCACATCACACCTGCTAAACAAATATGTTACATTAAAAATTATGCACTGTATTTGTATTTGTACCTGTCACCTGGTTCATACCCTTCCCCTGATTCTGAGAGTGATTCTGACCCTGGGCTTACCTCCTGGCTTGCTTGAAAAGTCATCTTTTTTTTGTGGATTCACTTGACACTTGATAGTTTCTGGTGGAGTTTTACAGTTTTGCAGTATTTTTTTTAAAAAGCAGGCATGCAGGTTGGCAGTTGAAGAAGAAGAGTGACATGAAGCTGCAGCGAGCAGCCAGTTCCCTCTGTTGGCCTAAACAAACACAACATGAGACGTCTGCTCCGCTGCCCCCTCTTTCTCTCTGGTCTGCTCTTAATTCACAATTACAGTGGGGACAGCTCCAGCTGGAGACAGGCCACCAAGGACAGGGACTGTCCCAGGAAAACAGGGACGTCTGGTCACCCTAACCTATGACCTGGACTTTGTAAGCCTGCTATTAAAACTTCCCCACCGAATCAGCCTGTTGAGTCTGCATTCATTCACCCTAACCCTTTCCTGCTACCACTGTGACTTTACAGATTACATTCCCTATTCTGCCTCTAGACTCAGAGTAGGTCCATTCAAGTCCCAATCCCAAGTCCTGATCCTCACACCAAAACTCAGAGTAGCTGCCAATCCTGACACTTAAACTCAGGGTAAATGGTGGTACTGAATACGTGAAACTGTGACTTAGAACAGTGGTTAACTGACTTCAGTGATGTTATATTATTTTAAAAGACACCTGACAGCCAATCAGAGAACAGGATTGTGGATGTTTTTTCGTGACCTGTCCCTGAACGTTTCATGCCTTCCTCTGCAGCCTGTGAGAGGAACAGTGCTGCGATGGTGGCAGTGTTGTTGAACCACGGAGCTGCGGTAAACACTCACTGTATTCAGGGTTGGACGGCACTGCAGGAAGCTGTGGTTCGAAACAACGTGGAGATCTGTGAGATGCTGCTGAAGGCTGGAGCCAAACACAGCCTCACCAACATGTATGGCATCTCACCACTGTTCAGCGCTGCTCAGACTGGGCAGGCCACCACGTTGCGCTTCCTCCTCAAACATGGTAAACTCACCACAGGGTTTATTATTGTTATTGTTTATTATTAATGTTATTGTTCTACTGCTACTGCTAACTGCTACCAAAGTAGGCAAGTCTTGCCATTCGGCTGCCACCTTGGCAATGCCCTTGGGAAAAAGACCAGGCTCCTATCTTAATGAGTGGGTGGCGTCACAACTGCACTTGTCACTGGGAAATAAAAGTGCATGTACAAAATGACCAACTGTTTAAAATGCTTTTTCTTCTCACAGGTTATACTTCTACTATGCATGTGCATGATTGTGCAATAACACAACTGGCTTGATTTGCTTCTGGTTCAGGATTCTTTAAGTGGTTTGTGACCCTGAAAATGTCTGTCCACCGGCGGCCCACATCCACTGATGAGGGAAACACTCATTTCTTATAACACTTTTAGTGGTTGGGGGCAGTGGAGGGGTATCAGTTTAAATACTCATACTTCAGAATGATGTTTACAGTCCACCTGAGGCCTTACCTGTTCTCTGCAGGTGCCGATATCAACAGTCAAGCTGCTGATGGAGCCACCGCTCTGTATGAAGCTGCTAAAAATGGACATGAAGAAATTGTGAAGCTCCTCCTCTCACAAAACGCAGACGCCAACAAACCTGGAAAGACCGGATTATTACCACTTCACATTGCTGCCCAGAGAGGAAGTGACATGTAGGCACTTGTTATTATCGCCTTCATTTTAATATCTTTTAATAATTGCTGACCTCCTGAGGATGTCAAAGACCATGTTTGTGGGGGAACAAGAACTGGATTTCACCAGACCAGAGAGGTGTTGCTGATATGTACTTGACAAGGTTCAAAACCAGCAAGGAAGTTCTGATGTGATAAGGTTTAACATTAAAATAATGATAATTGATCACTACAATTTAACAAGAGGGACAAACTAACTGAATAATGACCTCTGTTTGTCCAGGTACAGAGGTTTACAAAGGTCCTCAGGATCAACAGCTGTGTAGAGCTGGGTGTTGTCTGCATAACAGCGAATATTAAAATCCACTTAGTCCAAACTTACTCAAAGGCACCACCTGGCACAAAGGTAAATATGGAATATAAACATAAAGAATCCAGGTAAAAATAAATCTGTTCACAAAATAAATAATACTGAAAAATACAAAGTGAGGTCCCATTTTGTTTATTTAACCTTTATTTAACCAACAAGTCTCTTGAGATACATTTTGATTATGAAAGTAAATAGTACATGTGAGGAGGTTACTGCTGGTTTCCTGTCAGCTGATGTTAGCTCCAGGTCATAGGTAAGTCAGGGGTCAGTCAGGGGTGGGTCAGGGCTAAATCCTGTGGTGTCTCCTGTTTCCAGTATAGTGTCCTTGTTGATCTCAGCCACCAGTAAGGCCAGAATCAGGCGGACCGGCATCAGCCCTCTCCACATGGCGGCTGAGCG
>NW_019471211.1:0-1953 GCF_002814215.2 Seriola lalandi dorsalis
CATTAAGCTCATTAAGGATAATGCAACCATAAAATCAATAGAGTAGCACAGAGAAGTAGGAGTATTGTAGTGACCCATGGTAAGTCGTAATGTAATCTACTGAATTCATATTAAATAATATCCAATCATCAGTGAACAGTACTGAGGGGTGTCATCTCACATCCAACTGTATTAACTTTAATCTTTAATTTCTACATTTATCTAAACCTAAACTGACAAGTCAAGATCAGATTTACTAATTTCCCCTGCAATGGGCTACTCACCGCTTATAAGAAAAATTGTATCCCAGAAAATCCGCGTCATTCTGACGATTTGAAGCCTAAACTGTAGAAACCTGAAGAGCAGCTTCAGTGAATTGCGGGCGTGTGTTAAGAAACCACATTAGTCATAAGTGTTGCAGACTCCTGGGCGAGCGGCAGCGAGCAGCAGCGACCATCAGCACGGGAAAATGCATTCAATCACACAGCAGGTCTGTAGACAAATGTGTGATCAACTGATAGTTGAGATGCTGTGGTACAAAAAAAAAGTCACTTTACTCGTGTTTTCTTTCTTCTTTCCTCTTCTCCTGCAGGATGAGCGAGCGTCTAACTTCACTGTGTTCAATTGAGGAAACTCGTGTAATCCTGTCAGAGGCTGACCAATTAGAGACAGAGAGGGAGGGGGAGGAGGAGGCATCGTCTCATTATGACCTCAATATGACACTTCTTCTTCTTTCTTTTCTTTCTTCACTCATGCATTTGATTTAATCCTAAACAAAGTGTGTGTCCTGCTCCATAATCCTTTTTTTTTTTTTTTAGCCATTTGCTGGACAAGTGGATTATTATCAATAATATATATTTAAATTAAAATGACATGTAAAATGTACAGGAGCGCACATAAGAGTCTATGAAACATCTAGAAAAAAAGGTATTTTAAATAAATAAATATTTTAAGATAAAGTTTCATTTCATGGAAATTAAATTACACTTTTTGTTTTACTTTTTTTTCATTTAGCCTTTATTTGACATGTTAGTATTTTTATGTTGTAAAGATTGTGATTTCTAATTTTGAGCCTATATGAATAAAACTGAGATAATGTCTTCTCCTGAAAACAGATTTATCAGATTCACTGGGTTCTAAAATTAACAAAAGTTCTTTTTTCTTTTTCTTCTTGTTTGTTTGTTTTGCTTTAAAGCAGTCCGACCTAAGAAAAGCTTTTCTGGTCCGTCTGTTCATTCATCTGTCAAACTGTTTGGTCCAGAATGAGATATCTTGACAAAAGTTGGCCAGATTCCCATGGAATTTGTTGTGGATATTCATGAGCTCCAAAGGACCATCTCAGTGCCACTCACTGCCACTGTGCCCCATATCAGGTTCAGAAAAGCTGCCAAACTTTCCTGGAAAGTGCAGCAGTGAAGTGTTTCGGATACAATCAAGCCGTTCCCAAACTGACTGGGAAACTGTGCACTCTGTGTTTCCTTTACACTTCCTTTCAGCAGTAGCTGAAAATGATTTTCATCCCAATAATCCAAAATGTGTCTCTTATCTGTCACTCCACTGATTTAAGAGAGGAAAATATCCCCTCATGGTATATATTCAGATTAAACAGTTATTTACTTCATTTCCTTTTAAACACTCAGATGACAGTAATTTGTTGTTATTTTTCTGTAAATATGAAAATAAAAAGTGTCAGGGTGGATGTGACTGAAATCATTTCACAGTCATCTGAAGCTCAAAATGCAACAGAAACTTCTGTTTGATCCTTTTAATAATGATGCACCCTCTTTAATAATATATGTAATCATACACCAATTTCTTTTATTTCACAATCAAACTTTTATACTTCTGGTCACTGATCTGTCTCACACTGTGACCAGAAGTGGAAATAAAAGAACAGATTCACATGTTGTAGCAGCCTGCAACATTTCAAACCAGCACCATCTGCTGGACAAGAACAGTTACTTTGCTAAGAAC
>NW_019471212.1:0-1953 GCF_002814215.2 Seriola lalandi dorsalis
AGGATGATTAGAGGATTGGCTATTCATCCGTCATCGTCAGCACTGTCAGACTGCACTACAGCCCAAAGCTCAACCTCCCTGTCCACTCTCATTCCACGGGCGCACCACTGCTGTAATGTTTAGGTTGTAATCCCTGTAATCGCACACCTTCAACGCGGCTGCAGCTAATTGTTGATAGATGAGAAATGTCACAAGTCGGCTAAAGGCTGCGCAGAGAATTAGCATATGCATATTTATGGAGACGGATTACAAGCGTCAGTGTTTCTGCTCGGGATAAAACGAGATACTTAGGCTAGTTGGCACTGGCTGAGAGACAAAACAGAGCCAGAGGGAATCACTTCAGAGGGCAGGTCTACCCCGGGAGAATCCTGACCCCGCAGCGCTTTTCACAAACACACTCCTCTTGGGGAGGATGATCAACCAATCACGGTCTTAAAAACAGCACCACAGCCTCCTGCGTTTAGACTGTCCTGGTACATTTGGGCTCTCATATTCAGACTCATTACACACATCTCCAGCAGTGCATGAAGCAGATTAATAATATCAAAGCACATCTGTGCCCTTTGGTGGTGCTGTAAATCTTACGCTGAACACTCCTACTTCAATTACATGATGATTTAATGACTGCTAATGCAGACCTGGAGAGCAGGCCACTGCAGTATAATTAGCCATGGTGGAATTGAGTGTGACTGCTCGTTGTGTGTTACATGTGAAAGACAATGTTTTACACTCACCTCTGGCCCCCGCTCCTGTACGTGGCAGGACTCGCTGTCTCCCTCTGAGAAGGACCCTGACTCGTCGCTGGAGTTGGTGCCGTAGGACTGCTCACATTTGATCTTGGGCCGCACTTGGTTAAAAAGAGCATCCCCTCCCACACTCTGCTCCTGCTGGTCCACATTGAGGCAGCGCGCCACGTTGGAGCACGGCGAGGAGGAGAATTCAAATTGGGGCAGGCTACAGGGAGAGCCTCCACTGCCGTCCTCCGCGTAGGAGTATGAGGAGCAGGAGCTGGAAGTCCTGGTACGCGTCTCACAAGGCGGCGAGCGTGGGCACACTTTGATTGGCACTGGGCAGCTGGTGTTGGGCCTTGGGCGGCATAAGAGTGGAGGTTCAGTGGAGGTGGTGCTGGGAGAGTAGGTCTGGGAGGTGGGGAGGGACTGGCTGGCTCCAGCCCACAGGCCCTTTGGCATGTGCTCAGAGAGCTCCATCTCCAAAGAGTTCCCACCAGGGTAGGAATGCGCTGGGGTTCCCAGATGGTTGCAGGCCGCTGAGGAAAATATGACACTACGGCGGTCTAGCTCAACTTCCTGTTTGCAGACCCCATCACAGGAAGCGGACTTGAGGGACAACCCTGCAGGGAAACCGTCCATGTCCTTTGGGGATGTAACAGACAGATCCAGCTCCCCAGTGAAAGGCCTGAAGTCTTTTTTATGATCTCCCTGAGAGTTTCCTTTGTCCTGGGGGCAAACAAGTCTGTTGGCGAATAGCTGCTGTGATGTGTTGGGCAGGCTGGGGAGGTCCATCCCTTTCTTGAAGAGGGCTCGGAGGCAGGAAGGAGACTTGGTTCTCTTGGTTCTTTCCATAGATATTGGGCTATCCATCTCCATGGCTGTCACACTGTCCTTATCCCTGACATCCTGCTCATCTCCTGACAGGCACAATGAGATGGCCTCTTCCTCTGCCTGTGGTTCAACTTTGATCTGTGCCAAAGGCAGCCTGACCTGATCCGGCACTTCCCCGCTAACGCTGCTCTCTTTTAATGTGCTTGGAAAACCTGAGGTACTGGTGTGTGAGGAGGTGTCAATATTGTGCTTGTTGCAAGCCCACTGGTATTTCCTGTACTTGGGGCATCGTGGCAGGTCTGACCCTCCATGCCGATCGAAGTCCAGGCGGCCGTCCGTGAAGTTACTGGGTATAGCCATCGCTAGCCGATCATTGTCAGGGCGTCGGAAG
>NW_019471213.1:0-1952 GCF_002814215.2 Seriola lalandi dorsalis
AGCTCATTTCTGGTTTTCCTCGCATTTTTCCATATATCATAGTTCTTTTTTTTTTTTGCTTCCTTGCTTCAAATATTTCTTAATTATAATCTGTTGTTACCATGTTTTAGTTATTCACTTTATCTTGTCCTAGCTACAAAATTGTATTCACATGCCATAACAAATTATCACTGGAAACAACATTTGAAGTAAACTGGCTTCACCTCATGTGGTGCATATAAAATACAGACTCAATTTCAGATTTTGTTCATCTTCACAGTCCATACTATACAGGCAGGACTCTGAGGTTTTCTGTCCAGGGCCTTACAGCCTGCTCCTTGGCAAAAAGACCAAGTGTGACTGAATCTTTGTAGTTATGACTGCCAGACAGTGAACCAGCATTTTATTAATGTTTTCCTGTGTTGTATATTTTGTAATATTATAAAACACTTTCTGAGGCTCACTCAAAAAAACGGCATGAGGTAGAAAAGTTAGGTACATTAAATTAGAAGGAAATAACCATAAATCTACACACACCTGATGTTTCAGGACAGGTGCCGTGCATGAGACCAAACATGTTCCCACAGGCCTTGGACACTGCAGCCATCTTGGCCAGCACTGGGAGGTTGTGGATGACAAACGACACTTCACTTCGTTGTTGTCGTGCCAATGTCTGAGCGTGGCCAAGGATGCCAAAACCTGTGATGTCGGTGGCTGCGTGGGCATTGAAGGTGTGCATGAGACCAGCCGCTACAGGGGAAAACAGAGAGACTTAGAAAGGCATCTGGAGGATTCATTTTCTTGATCAGGGATATGGACTACTCTGTTTTCATGGCTGAAGATTAGTCAGTGATATGAACAAATACAGATTATTCCGTGTGTGTTAACATTCACAAAGACTGTAACTCACTGTGGGCCAAACATGCAATCTTGAAAGCAAACAAACAACCATTATGATGACAGATATTGCAATTCAAGTATTAATCCTCAAGTTATTTATAAATTAATAATAGGCAACAATAAAAATCTGATGTAATAAGGGCAACAAAAACAATTACTAGAAACCTATTGTGTACCCACACTTCCAACCTTGAAGAAATATTTTTTGGCTTCTGTGTGACCAGGTCCCAGTTTATATGAGATGACAATCGTGTGTTGCAAGCATGAAACTATAGTATGCAACTACTATCTCCCATGAATTCTTTTGTATTTGAAAGTAGATTAGTAGTTAATGGTTTAAGTTAAAATTGACATTATTAGCAGAGAAGAGACTGAGCAGCAAAGGGTGCAATACAGCCGAGCTGCAGCAGAGGTTGCTGCTGTTCAAAAACTCAATGCTTCTCTGGCAAACAGCTGCCGTAGTTATGCTCAACTTAGCATGGTAATTTAATTGAAAAATAATGACAAGAACCAAAAGTTCAACAACACTGTGCAAGGCAGTTATGACTCTGAATCAATTATGGGGACACATTCATAGTGGTATTACCTGTCCTGTTGAGCCGAGCCATGTTCATCATGGCTTCATGGTAGGCCAGCTCTACATCTTCCTGGGTTACCACCAGCTTGATCTTGTTCCACTTCTCAGGCTGAGATATTGAAAAAAATTAGTAGTCATCCTTAAAAAACAATAACTCTCCAGACATAATTATTCATGAGTGAGCAGCAGACTTACAATATCTAGCCACTGGTGTACTGCAACGGCCACTTGCGTTCCAAGTGGCTTGGTCAACACCAACACATCTCCTGGCACTGCATTGTCTGGCCTAAGAAATGTCCAACATGGCATCATCATGATAAGTTTCATTTCAACAAATCTAAACATTATTCTTAAGCAGCAGTGAGTAGCTCAAACAGCAGAAGTAAGGAAATGTGTAACAGAGACTCATTCCTACATGATAAATTCGTTAGGCTGGCAGACTGTTGTAGCAACTCCTCCCATCACCACCCAGGGGTTGAGCACCGTCTGTCCTCCT
>NW_019471214.1:0-1952 GCF_002814215.2 Seriola lalandi dorsalis
ATGAATGCTGCATTTTACCTTTAGGCCAACCCAGCCTAAGAGTTATGTGGGAAAGGGAGTTGAGTTCAGGAATCTGTTTTGGAGTTTGTTTTGTACACCTAATGATATAAGTCTGCAGTAGTCAACACATATTTCAACCTAATCCAAGTCTCTCATTTTTATCCCTACTTCTGCTTCAACAGTTGTATTCCTATCTGGTGGAAATGTGATGGTCAGAGGGACTGCAGAGATGGCTCAGATGAGCCCTCCACCTGCCCGACTCGTCAATGCAGGCTTGGACAGTTTCAGTGCAACGATGGAAACTGCACTAGTCCGCACTTCCTTTGCAACAGCAACCAGGACTGTCATGATGGCTCAGATGAAGATCCTGTGCTGTGTGGTAGGTTATGCCTCATTTTAACAGCTATTTGCTGAAATATTACACAATCTTTGGTGCTTGCTTTTACTGTTTTTACTTAAAGTTGTGTCTTTTTACCATTTCTGTGTTTCTCATGGCTTCATTTTTGAATTATGTTTTCCCTCTAGCTACACACCAGTGTGAGACCCACCAGTGGCAATGTGGAAATAAGAGGTGTATCCCAGAGTCGTGGCAGTGTGACGGTGAGGATGACTGCGGCGATCAGTCTGATGAGGACTCTGCCCATTGCTCCACCAGGACCTGTCGCCCTGGACAGTTCAAGTGCCGCAACGGACGATGTATCCCCCAGAGCTGGAAATGTGATGTCGATGATGACTGTGGTGACAACTCTGATGAACCGTTAGAGGAGTGCAGTAAGTATTATATGGTTTCTTTCACCCTTTTTTAACTCTATGTTAATTTTACAAGGACTAATATTTCAGTGTGATATACATCCTGATATCCTAATGTGCATCACAGTCACATTAGTCAAACCTTTAACTCCTTGAATCAGCAGCAACTACAGACATTAAACTAAGTTTAAATTGTGACTCTCTGTAGATTTTGATATTTCAAAAACTGCTCTAGCCTTTGCCTTCATTACTTGTCTTTGTTACGTGACAATCTTGGTGTTTTCTCCACAGTGGGACCGGCATATCGATGTGACAACCACACAGAGTTTGACTGCAAGACCAACTACCGCTGTGTGCCCCTGTGGTCCGTTTGCAATGGCCACAATGACTGCAGAGACAACAGCGACGAGCAGGGCTGTGGTGAGTCTGTGACAAATATCCTTGAGACAGAACTGAGGTCCTGTTTATATTGTGGCAGTGATTTGAAGACTGTTTATTATTATCACACTATCAGACCTCATGTTAGAACTTTCCTGGTTGATCAAGTCACATTTGGTGATTACTGATGGTTAGATGATTCTAGAGGAGATTTAAAAAAAATTACAGCTTGGAGACAGGAGTATGTATTCAAAGAGTGAGTGAAGGGCAATTAGCCAACTCCTCAGCCTCCTCTGGAACATTACATAGTGAGGTAGTGGGAAGTGCTGATAGAGAGGGTCTCACCACTCACATTCCCCCACAATTTGCAACTCCCTGAGAGCGGCACAGATTTATGAGCTGTCCGGTGGTATGGGTCTACATATATGTGTGTATGTGTGTGTGTTGTTGCTCTGTCCTTGCGTGGGGGCAGGGTTCACACAAGCCTCTTTGTAATTTGCTACAATCCAAACACACTCACTGCGGCCCTCCCGTGTCTTATCAGAGGCTCTCACTCCATTAGTGCCATGACCGTGCAGGAGGGGAGATCCGTGCTAATCTTCCTGTAAGAATGTAGCAGATGAGCCAGGTGGACGGCTAGGAGGGCAGGACTAGCTAACGCTGCGCTATCTATGACCCCCAGCACTATGTGGTAGAAATGGCTCAGACCATCTCTCCTCCACTCCTCTCCCCTCTGTGCTTCTCATCTCCTGTAGTCTTATCCTCTACAGACAGACACACTGGCATGGAGAAAGGTCACCCATCTGTCTTAGGCATGCTCCTCT
>NW_019471215.1:0-1952 GCF_002814215.2 Seriola lalandi dorsalis
ATGAATGCTGCATTTTACCTTTAGGCCAACCCAGCCTAAGAGTTATGTGGGAAAGGGAGTTGAGTTCAGGAATCTGTTTTGGAGTTTGTTTTGTACACCTAATGATATAAGTCTGCAGTAGTCAACACATATTTCAACCTAATCCAAGTCTCTCATTTTTATCCCTACTTCTGCTTCAACAGTTGTATTCCTATCTGGTGGAAATGTGATGGTCAGAGGGACTGCAGAGATGGCTCAGATGAGCCCTCCACCTGCCCGACTCGTCAATGCAGGCTTGGACAGTTTCAGTGCAACGATGGAAACTGCACTAGTCCGCACTTCCTTTGCAACAGCAACCAGGACTGTCATGATGGCTCAGATGAAGATCCTGTGCTGTGTGGTAGGTTATGCCTCATTTTAACAGCTATTTGCTGAAATATTACACAATCTTTGGTGCTTGCTTTTACTGTTTTTACTTAAAGTTGTGTCTTTTTACCATTTCTGTGTTTCTCATGGCTTCATTTTTGAATTATGTTTTCCCTCTAGCTACACACCAGTGTGAGACCCACCAGTGGCAATGTGGAAATAAGAGGTGTATCCCAGAGTCGTGGCAGTGTGACGGTGAGGATGACTGCGGCGATCAGTCTGATGAGGACTCTGCCCATTGCTCCACCAGGACCTGTCGCCCTGGACAGTTCAAGTGCCGCAACGGACGATGTATCCCCCAGAGCTGGAAATGTGATGTCGATGATGACTGTGGTGACAACTCTGATGAACCGTTAGAGGAGTGCAGTAAGTATTATATGGTTTCTTTCACCCTTTTTTAACTCTATGTTAATTTTACAAGGACTAATATTTCAGTGTGATATACATCCTGATATCCTAATGTGCATCACAGTCACATTAGTCAAACCTTTAACTCCTTGAATCAGCAGCAACTACAGACATTAAACTAAGTTTAAATTGTGACTCTCTGTAGATTTTGATATTTCAAAAACTGCTCTAGCCTTTGCCTTCATTACTTGTCTTTGTTACGTGACAATCTTGGTGTTTTCTCCACAGTGGGACCGGCATATCGATGTGACAACCACACAGAGTTTGACTGCAAGACCAACTACCGCTGTGTGCCCCTGTGGTCCGTTTGCAATGGCCACAATGACTGCAGAGACAACAGCGACGAGCAGGGCTGTGGTGAGTCTGTGACAAATATCCTTGAGACAGAACTGAGGTCCTGTTTATATTGTGGCAGTGATTTGAAGACTGTTTATTATTATCACACTATCAGACCTCATGTTAGAACTTTCCTGGTTGATCAAGTCACATTTGGTGATTACTGATGGTTAGATGATTCTAGAGGAGATTTAAAAAAAATTGGAGACAGGAGTATGTATTCAAAGAGTGAGTGAAGGGCAATTAGCCAACTCCTCAGCCTCCTCTGGAACATTACATAGTGAGGTAGTGGGAAGTGCTGATAGAGAGGGTCTCACCACTCACATTCCCCCACAATTTGCAACTCCCTGAGAGCGGCACAGATTTATGAGCTGTCCGGTGGTATGGGTCTACATATATGTGTGTATGTGTGTGTGTTGTTGCTCTGTCCTTGCGTGGGGGCAGGGTTCACACAAGCCTCTTTGTAATTTGCTACAATCCAAACACACTCACTGCGGCCCTCCCGTGTCTTATCAGAGGCTCTCACTCCATTAGTGCCATGACCGTGCAGGAGGGGAGATCCGTGCTAATCTTCCTGTAAGAATGTAGCAGATGAGCCAGGTGGACGGCTAGGAGGGCAGGACTAGCTAACGCTGCGCTATCTATGACCCCCAGCACTATGTGGTAGAAATGGCTCAGACCATCTCTCCTCCACTCCTCTCCCCTCTGTGCTTCTCATCTCCTGTAGTCTTATCCTCTACAGACAGACACACTGGCATGGAGAAAGGTCACCCATCTGTCTTAGGCATGCTCCTCTCCTCCCT
>NW_019471216.1:0-1952 GCF_002814215.2 Seriola lalandi dorsalis
GGATGTAACGCCCCTGTCCCTGGGAATTGAGACTGCTGGAGGAGTAATGACTGTCCTTATCAAAAGGAACACCACCATCCCCACCAAGCAAACCCAAACCTTTACCACCTATTCAGACAACCAACCTGGTGTGCTCATTCAGGTACAGCAATCTTGAAGTAAAGAAGAAATGACAGTTACAATAACAATTAATCTTTAAAGTGTTCACTGATGCATCAGAATTTGATTTGAGTAATTGTTTTCAGGTTTATGAAGGTGAGAGAGCCATGACCAAGGACAATAATATCCTGGGCAAGTTTGAGCTGACTGGTATTCCACCAGCTCCCCGCGGGGTCCCTCAGATTGAGGTGACCTTTGACATTGATGCCAATGGCATCCTCAATGTGTCTGCTGTGGACAAAAGCACCGGAAAGGAGAACAAGATCACCATCACCAATGATAAAGGTAGACAACCATTTTAAATACTTCTTAAATCAGGAGCACTGAAAAAGTGAATGTAGCACAAAAGCTGAGAGAAAATAGTGAAATCTTGCACAGGAGATACAGAGCTTTGAATTTCATCCTCTATTAGGGCGGCTGAGCAAGGAGGATATTGAGCGTATGGTGCAGGAGGCAGAGCAGTTCAAGGCTGAGGATGAGGCCCAGAAAGACAAGGTTACAGCCAAGAACTCCCTCGAGTCTCTGGCCTTCAACATGAAGAGCACTGTGGAGGACGAGAAACTCCAAGACAAGATCAACCCTGAGGACAAAAAGGCCATTGTAGACAAGTGCAATGAGGTCATTGCCTGGCTGGACAAGAACCAGGTAAAAATCCATTCAACCATAAGTCGTGACAGAGAACAGACAGAGGTTCCTCTTTTGCATTGTGAAAGCAGAGTTTAATTTTGTGTTAACATTGTGAAACAATTATCCACTTCCCTTTAATATTGTTTTTTTTATAATAGCCAACAAAGTCCTCTGTCACAATGAAGTCTTGTTGCTTCTGTTACCCAGATGGCAGAGAAGGATGAGTACGATCACCAGCAGAAGGAACTAGAGAAAGTGTGCAACCCCATCATCTCAAAGCTATACCAGGGTGGTATGCCAGAAGGAGCGCCTGGAGGGATGCCAGGAGGAATGCCTGGTGGTTTCCCTGGTGGAGCCGGAGGTGGCTCCGCCTCTGGCCCAACTATTGAGGAGGTCGACTGAACACTGCCAACAGTGTCTATACCTCAGATCCCAACACAAATTTACTGTCTTAAAGTTATTTTCTTAGCCAGAATGCACATCCAATTGCACATTTGCACATCTTATTTGTACTTAAATTTTTGCTACAACAATAACAAATCCAAGCAACTAAATCTGACTCCTACAAACATCATTTATCTCTCCACCACCCCCCTTTGTGGGGTGATAAATGTCTGTGATTTCTAAAGATTAAATCAATAAAGATCACCAATGGGATTCTGAATTGAAAAATCTACTGTTTGTTGTGATTTATATTGAAAATATCATTACATTTGTGAATAACTCATATACAGTATATTCATAATGCATAAAATAGGTTTGCACAGGAACACTCAACTTGCAGCTCTTGAAACTTGCAGATAAAACTGGTTCCTGTAAACACACCACAAAGGTCTTGATGATTATCGTTTATCTGAACACTAGCTTGAAGTACTCACAGGATATGTCTTCATAAAAAAGCACACAAAAAACATGTTAGTTGTCAAAAAGAAAAAATAGGAGCAACAATTTTCATCTTGTTTCTGCTGATACGTGAGGAATGAAATAAGGGTAAATATAGCTCAACATATAGAAGGTGGTGCGAATTCATCCTAAACATGAATTGAAGAACATGTGGATTCTAAAACTGCAGAAAACTAAAAAAATAAATGGTGTTATTGCCACTTACCAGTGGAATGATTTCGCAACAATTTGTTTGCTAAAAGCCATGACCCAAGTGCACAAGA
>NW_019471217.1:0-1952 GCF_002814215.2 Seriola lalandi dorsalis
TTTTCAGGACTCACCTTGTTGTTGTAACAAATTCTCTTTCCCTTATTCAGAGAGCGTCGTCATGACAGTGAGAAGATATCCAGTCTTCCAGCCATTGGTCAATCATCGGAGTTTGCAGTTGGGCAATGTGAAGAGTGAGAGGTGAACTGGAAAACAGCAACGAAGACAATTAGCATGTTCAAACTGACCATATCGCACAGTGAATATAGCATTATTTGAATATATCTGACTGAATGGTAGTCGTGTTGTATGCTTTCTCAAAAAGATAGCTAGCTTGATATGGTGGTGGTCTGACACCGAATAAAGTTTTTTTCTTTCTTGTCAATATTTCTCACGTCTAACCAGGTATTTTCTCGCTGTAACCGTTATTAAATTAAGTACCTACGACGTTTTTTGTCGAAATATTAATATCACATCGACGTAACCGTTGTGATATGAGTGAGCGGTTATGACCAACCTGTAGAGTGCACCTGTCACTGACTTTACCCTCGCGAGATTTCGGCGTTGCGCAGTGGAGTACAGCCGTCCGCCATCACTGCATCTAGGCTAACATTAGCCAAAAACCACTGGGAAGAGAGCAAGTGACAACAACAAAACAGACACACAGCCCGACCTAATTCCCAAAGGGGAGGTCACTCAGTTTCCCTGCCGCTTTCCTGGCATAGAAAGCAAACTAGCAGCTGCCTTTCATGTAGTCTTTAAGTCAACTTAGAAACGAAAGTCGTTCTAACTAATCATGTCCAACCTCAAAGGCGGCACCAAGAAGGACACCAAGATGAGGATACGAGCTTTTCCTGTAAGTATTTACCGGCACTGTGAGCGCTGGGACGCTAACTGTGAGACTCGAGTACCGGGGATGACAGGTTTTATGCTAGCAACTGCCTGCTAGCTACCTGGTCAATCGAGAAAAAACATGTCATTGTCAAGTGAAAACTGGTATTAGCAGGACAGATCACCTGAAGCACGTTAAATGTGTTATAAGCTCAGTTTATTTAACGTTAGCTAGTTTCTCGGTCTGGAAATGGAGTCGTCGTCTGATAGGAGCTAATGTTAGCATATGTAAGAAAACTTCTTAAGTGAGAGACTAGCAAATAGTAGCTAGCTGATTAGCAGGCCTAGATGTTAGCTGAACTGACGTTAGCCAAGTTGCAGTCAGTCAGCAAGTATCACTACGCTATGGTAACGGCAGGCTCTTTTGGTTGTTGGTATTTCATTGCGGCACGCATTTTGCCGAGGCTGTTATAGATGGCAAATAAAACATTATCATGCAGTGTTTGCTTGCGAGCTAACGCAACTTCAGCCTAACTTAAAACTACCGTAAACATGGCCAAGGTAGCTTGAGTAGTTTATGTTGTTGACGTTGCCATGCTAGCTACCTGCTACTACTAGTATCACCGTCACTATTCACTGTTTTATCATCATCCACCGATCACTGGGCTGAATTACAAATTCACACACTCAGTCAATCACCAATGTATTATATTAGATATGGGCATAATTAGCAAGTTGTGGGATATTATGTTGTCCAGCTAGCTCTTGCAACACCCTTCCACTCCTTGCTGAGATTGTTTGTGTGAACCATAGACAAATGGTTTTTCTTCTGTTGGGTATCCAGGTTTCTGAGTGGGTGTCTTGCAGAGTGAGTCAGTGAGCAGATGAGTGAGTGAACACAGTTAATCCTCTCTCAAATGTTGAGCTTACATGCAAGTGCAACACCAGCCACCTAGACAGCAATAAAGCCCCTACCAGGTGGTCTTAGTCACTATAATAACAAAATTTAATTCCAGGATGAATATTAATTGATCTTCTTACAGCTCTTACAGCTCAGATTAAGGTAGGTTAGTTGTCAAGCTAGACTTAGTTTTCAATAGGGTTACACCCATACAACTTTTTCTCTTTGGATACCAATTCTGATGCCTCAGAATATCTACTGTATACAGATTGGCATTTTA
>NW_019471218.1:0-1050 GCF_002814215.2 Seriola lalandi dorsalis
AATATTCCCTGCGCTTACAATAAACCATGGGGGCAGAATTGGCACATTTAGAAAAGCAAAAGCTTGAAAATCGTTACTGTAATTGCTGTACTTTTATGCCAGAAGAGATGGAAGGAGTCTTGTCAAAGCTCTGTGGACGTTTTCATCAACAGATGAAGCAAAGGACGGATGCCTGCAAGGATATCATCTTTTAAAAAGCTGTCATTTCTGTAAAAAGATCCACGAAAGCATATCCTTCTGAATAAAATGCATTTTGAATATATAAAACTGGTTCAATGTTAAATGAAAATAAAGATATTTCCGAGGTAGTTTGTTCATTTTCTAAAAGAAACGCTACATAAACAGCTTGTGTGCCATTAGCAATATAGTGTTGTTAAAGCTATTGAACACAGGTACAGGTATTGAGTTTGATTCTTTTTAGGTATGATCTGATTTGATGTTATATAATGTCAGTGGGTAGAATGACGGAGAGGATCAGAGAGCACTGCATTGTGTATGAAAAGAACTGAAAGTGGGTTGCACAAAAAGGATTTAAGTACTGCATGACTAGTCTAATAGAGAAACCATATTTGAAAGAATGGGTCACTATTAGATAAGAGACCTGTTTACTGCAGCAGGACAACTCAAATAGTGTCAGATACAGTAAGCAGTCATTTGGAGATGTGTCCCTCCCACACACACCCAAAGAAGATCGCCAACCCAGTCATTTTATTTTATATTATCTATAAAAATATTAAGAATATCTGGTAATATCACTTACATTAGCCAGGCCTATGTTATCTTTAAATGCAGGGATGGAAAGTAGCTAAACTATTGTTTTTAATACTCTTTTTAAATACGATGTTGAGGTACTTAATGTACTTTACTTGAGTTTTATATTTTCTGTAACTAAATGAGGAAAGGAAGAATAGCTGTAGTTGTAGTTCCTTTGTAGAGAGAGAGTTTAAGATTTTCCATTACGAATAAAAACACAAAAACAAACAACAATTCAACAACTGGACCACCTGCACTCAACTGTAGTTAGATATAACAATACATTTTACAATAATA
>NW_019471219.1:0-1952 GCF_002814215.2 Seriola lalandi dorsalis
GCAGCAGGACTGACGACCACCACCTTTCTATATGTGTACATACATTTATATACTTAAATTGATTTATTTTGAAAAATAATGTCAAGTAGCTACGTACGATACCACTACCATTTTCATATGGATGCTAATCACCAGGAAACAACCTAGGAACCACAGGAAGATTTAGAAAGGCAGAACAAGACAGAGATAGAAGGAGGCGTGAGGCAGCATGCTGGGAGTGCTGCTCGAAGCTCTTCCAAAGAAAAGACCTTTAAATAAGAGGAGAGAAGAGAAACAATCAATCTTAGAACAGAAAAAAAAAATCGGAGCAGGGAGGATAGCCTCCCAAAAGCCACCGGGGATTTAATGTTTGTCCTTTAATCCAATGGCACGTCTGTGTTGGAATGGATCCATGTCTTGTCCTGCGGCGGGGCGGGTAATCATTACAATCATTTCATGATATCTTCACTGACTGGGTTGGTGAGAACTGTTTTGTTGTGGCATCCAGCTGGTTTGCACTGAGGGCAGAGGTCACGATTAGGTGAGAGTTCGAGGGTAGAGTTTCAGTATTCAGCGGCGTACTCTGTGCCATGGAGCCCTCTGCACAGTAGTGTGAACTCCTTCACTATGTCCTTCACCCTCCGCTTGTTCACTCGTTCTCTGCATCACAGAGGAGGAGGGAGGCAAAGAATAGAGAAAAAAAAACACATAATTATAGAGTATATGTGAAAAATCATGTGCTTGACCAACTGGATGCTCTCATTAGCTAATAAGCCTGTCATCAAATGTCCGGCAGCGTACCTGAGTATCTGCTGTGAGAAGTTGTCTTTCTGTTCAATTGTGACCCGTGTCGACGGGAACCCTGGAGGCTGCAGAGCCTCCTTCAACCACACAGCGAGCAGAGAGAAGCAGTGCTTGTTCAGACAGAAAAGCACTTCTGCGAACTGGTCCATCAGGCTCCGAGATGCCCCGCCCCCGATGCCCTGGAGAGAGTGGAGGAGGCTTTTTACATGAGGGACTTAATTACAGTGAAAGAGCAAGAAATGTTTGAAGTGTGATAACACAGCAAACTGCAGCAACAGTGAAATGATGAAACTTTTCTGTGGTGTGATGTGTAAATGTGTAATGTGGTGCTTCTCACCTCCAACACGGCCTGTATCAACAGCTTGCCATCCTCCTGCACCACCCTGGCCAATGGAGGCACATCTGAGCAGTGGGGTAACAGTTCAGTCTAAGGCAGACACACAAAGAAAGCCAGATGACTCATTTATATCTAAAATGATGGCTTTCATGTTTGCAAAGTTTTAAGTTGTGTGTGTTCATTTGTGTGTGTGTGTTCGCTCACAAAGAACAAGCACGTTGACTTGACTGTCGGAGCTTCAGGAAATTTGAGTGACAGAACTCCTAGAATGAAGAAGAATGGTGTCAAACATTTACAGTTTGTACTTTGTACTGACAGGCACATATTTCACAGGAACTGTAGCAAGACACACAGTCTAGTGTGTAGAGGTGCGTGTTTGTGTAAACGATGTGCAAACTTACCACAGTGGAATACTGCTTTCACATCAAGACTCTCAGACAAGAACAAATCGGGCTTCCGTTTGAGGGCCTAAGAGGCAGATAAAGGCATTAAACAGAGTATGTTTCTGTTGGCCCGACCCAATCGGTACTGCTTCACCACATTCCACTGCATAAGCTCCTTCAAAATACTGCTATCAACAATACCCCCTCAGCCTGGTAGCCGGATCTGACAACAACACAGGACTGAGACCAGATCTGCCTACCAGGCTATAGTACTCTCTCCATTTGTTTAGGAAAAACTATATCCAAACTCATACAGAGATCCTCCAATGCAGAACTCAGCAGGTATAACAAACAAATTACAAAAAATCAAACTTTGAAATCATTGGAAACTTAAGTCAAACTAAAGGCAATGATGGTTTTGGCTTTGTTTCTTGAAATCAATCTTACTT
>NW_019471220.1:0-1952 GCF_002814215.2 Seriola lalandi dorsalis
AAGTACATTCACTTTGCGGGTCAGTACACACAATAACATTCACTGCCAAACTGTGTTCATGTTGATACTCACAGCCATAATGGTGTGTCAACATACTGGCTGACACAGGAGATGTAACAGTCATGAATGAATTATATTCTTTATTTCCTTCTTTTCAAACAAAGGATTTTCTGCACAGACCCTCTCCGCCGCTAGATAAACCAAGGCTTTCATTCTTTGATTTTAATTTATTTTTACATGTATTTCATTCACCGTCATCAATGCCACAAATGCAACGATGCCAAAGCTCCCTAATTGCTTGCACATGTGTCTGAGGTGTTTTAAAGGGTCAATTTGTGCTATTGTTTCATTGTTTCATAATATATCACGCTGACAATTAGAATTAAAAGGATGTATTGTGCAGAACTTTAACATAACTGTACCATCACATAACTGTTATATTATGTTTGCAGGGATGTATTTATTTCAATGTTTGAAGTTCACACTATACAGCCTTCTGCAGAGCAAATTGCACCACAGCACAATAATGATTTATTACAAATACAGCATTTTTGGCGCAAATTATGCCAAATGAGACAAATAAAACAAAGATTAATAAGCCCTTGTGGAAAAAAAGGGCTCTTTTTTTGCCAAGGATTTATTATCCACGGAGTTTAGCATGTCTCTGAGGAGGCAGCAATAAACCTTGCAGTGCTGTGTGATGCTTTTTAAATCATATATCAGCTACTCATTAAACCTCCTTCTATAGTCAAGTTGACGCACTGCTGGGTTACTTCTCTGGGGACCAAACAACATGCAGTGATAAACTTACTGGCACTGTTGTTTCCTTTTTCACATATTTTCCAATTTGGGTTTTTCCATTGATGAAAATGCCAACAGGGGGGTCCAAGGATAGGGTTTCTATTTCCAGGTCATCGACATAAAGAGTAACATCCTCCTCCGTGACCAGCAGCCGCAGCTGGTGCCATTTCTCGTCAAACAGCTTATGTAGTCATTGGGAAACAATAGGAAATGGTAGTCATTATTACAATGGTACACCCTGGAAATGTTCCGGAAAAAATAAACAATAAAACAGAAAACATTGAAAGGAAAAGGGTGTGTACGATTAGGGTGTACTGGTTACATAACAAGCGTTATGTGTGGCTGAAAGAAAATGCCTAAACCTTGGAGGTGCGCTGATTTTAAACTGTTTCTGCCAGGGTTGTATAAAATAATTAATAGAACAGGCAACTGTTTTACCCCAATGAGGGCAGCTTGACTGCAGAAATGTACTTCACATTAATTACCTGTGTCATATAGTATGAGTGTGTTTTCACTTGGACAAGTTACGAGCATTTATGCTGAGAATCGATCAGACTGTTAAAGATGTATCCCAGCAATTAAATATTGACTCACAAGAGACACGTTCAAATAAAGATTGTCAAAATCCAAGCAGTAGAAGGCGAGGATATTAATAACTTTTATTTTCTAGTAGGAGTTAAGCTTCAGAAATGTTGGATCCTACATTTCCCATAATGCATCTTGGTAGTGTCTTCTGATTTGACTCGCAATTTGTAACACAGACTTTCCCGAGCCCAAGCAGAGAAAATCCTGATGACGTCATCAGGGTGATTTTGTTGTTGACAAAGCCACATTGTACATATGTTTTCGCACACAGTCTGTGTAGTCACACCTGCGATGCGTAAACTGTCTTCGTGTGCAAAAGTATTTTAAAAGTGAAAGTGCACGGGGCCATGTTACCCTGGCTGTCTGCTGTGAGAATGTAACCGTTTGCGTTCCACTCGGCGCTTCACTGGTTGTGGTGAACATGACGGTGTTGTCCATCCCATTTAGAGTCACCGCCATCTGCGGTTTCCCATCACGCGTCTGTACTCTCCACAGGTCCCACTCTTCAATCGCTACAGATCCTTTATACCTCAGTGTGGCCACGAAAACGTACGATGGAGGCAGGC
>NW_019471221.1:0-1952 GCF_002814215.2 Seriola lalandi dorsalis
AGTGTATCACAGCCTCACAAGCCTTTTCCCTCTGATTATCTATCGATGAAGCTTGAGTTTCCACAGGTGGCGCTCTTTTCTTTCTGTTCAACCAGGGTAAGTACTGCTGCTAATGCTAATCACAACAGGAGTTCTTTTGTTAATCCTATACAAACTGAGAGTTAAAACACATAAAGTCCTGTGCAGTGCGGGATTTTTCCAGGCAAAGGCCAGGAGACACCGGATGCTTCTTTTCATTCAATTTAAAGTCAGATGCCAAAGAGTGACTGAATTTCAAGTAGGAAAGAACCTTGGCGGGGCTTCCTTCCCTGTGACATTTCTGAAATGCGGTCAGTCATTTTGTGCCATATCAACACAGTAGTACTCACTCTACATTCTATGCAAATTCACATGTCCTGAAAGTTGTGAAAGGAGAGGAGCTGTCACTATAATGCACAGAGTACGTTATACAACCTGACAGCTGGAAATGTTTGACCTTTCACCTCAGGAATGCAGCATTACGGTGTAGGTTCACTATTGTGTTACGTCTGTGATGGGGAGAGGCACAGCAAACAATGTCAGGAATTATTCAATTAATGTCTTAATCAAAGATCTGTGAGACTAATGAAGTCTAAACTCATCAATGTTGTTGAGGGGCTGGGCACTTTCGGCTGATATGCTGTATATTACATTTATATTATCCATATACATATACATTTCGGGTTGTCAGGGAGTTGTCAAGACTCAATGAAGTCACCGTTCCTGGCCAAGAATTATTTGACACATTGCACTATGTTAAACCACAACTTGCTTTTTTCACTTCAGTTTTAGATGTATTGTGTTAAAGAGTGAGCTTTAGAGGCATATTTTGTTACCTCTGGACTAAGGGGTGGGTGATCTGACGAGCTTATTTCATGGATGAGCTATATGAGATATATCATTTTAAAAGTTCGTTAACTGATAACCGGCCCATTGTTAACCGTTAAACAGCTGCAGCTGGCGATAGCAGTGCTTTTTCTGCTCAGTAGCTTCAGTCAAATGCGGCCAAACTATTGTATTTTGGCCAGGTCACCCACCCAGACGTGGGACAGAGCCAGTCAAGCTGTTTATCAGTTTCCAGTCTTTATGCAAAGCTAAGCTAACCATGTCCTGGTGGCTGTTTAATCTTTAAGGGCAGATATTGTAAGAGTGGTAACGATTGTCTAATCGAACTCTTGGTAAGAAAGCATATTTCCTAAAACGTTGAACTTTTTCTTTAAACAAAAAATAATAGCACAGCACAGTAAAACCTTTGACATGTTTGTGTTGATGTAAAATGTTTAATAACAGGTCTGGTGTCTGGTGTTGTTAGACAGCAACTGGCAGAAGCTCAACTTTTCCAAACTGAGAAGTTGGTTGATGGCTGAAATCTTGGCCAGGTTTTGACAGGTTGACTTTTCTTGACTGAAGAAAGTTTGCATCAACAGAGGAGGAATTGCTGATGGATTTGTTGGTAGTCTGTGGAGGTTACATTTCTCTTTGGCTGCTTGCTGGCACTCTGTCATCACGACATCTTGGTTCACAGTATCACACTCCAGACTTGATGTTGCTTTCGACATTCAGGTCGCCTGACTGTATGCCCCCGAGTGACTTCCAGTGAGGTAACGTTAGAGCAAACATCCTTTCCTAGAGCAGCGTTACAAGCAACTGATCTTCAGGTCTAGGGTAAACGGTCAGAGCAAACTTACATTTCATTTAAGCAATACTGATTGAACATTGCATGTGCTCAGGGAACAAATGAGACAAAGATGAAGGCAGGAGTCAATGTCTTTAAAAATCTTTTCATCCAGCTGGAAAAACTGAAGCACCCCGTATTCCACCCTGTTCCCACCTGGCTCTATGAATATACAAGGAAAACGCCATGAAACCACAAAGGGTTAATCCGACTCTTCAAACCAGATCCAGATACTTTAATCTCATGGCTTGAAGATATT
>NW_019471222.1:0-1006 GCF_002814215.2 Seriola lalandi dorsalis
AAATGTCATACAATCCATGCAGACTTCAGGGTCCCAGACCGGAGCTCCGGCCAAGGACACGGGCGGGGTCACTCAGCCACCTGGCATTGTTGAATAAAAGACAGACATCAACTTCAATCAGTTCTCTGGCACAGTGTTTACATTTTGTTTGGAACATTACCACGCTTCTTTGTGAATAACCCAGCACAGCATAGAGTTATGTAGAATTATCTGTTTCCAATTGAAAAGAGTGGGCTGTTATCATTCATTTGCAGATTGGAAACAGATGGTAGCCAAACTCAAAGTGCCACATGATCAAAACTATAAGATGCTTACAAAATAAATGTCATATAGTTAAAATTACTCTGACTTGAGGAAATTGCATACACTTAACATATGAGAAACTGAAAACTATTAGTTGATCTTAAGAGAAATCATTTCAAGGCACACTGGACCAGGCAAGTAAGACTTCTTAAGTGAAATAGTGTAGATCTGTCCCAAGCAGCAAACAGTGCAATGTAAAGAATTCTGCAAGTGAAAAACTGAAGGAACAATAACACACATGGTGCAGGATGAAAAACAGCTTCAAGATAAACTGTCTCAAGGCCCATGTTTAACAGAGATCAGTGATTACTCCAGAGCAGTTTTTCATTTGTAATCGAGTAGACATAAAGCCCATTAAATAAGCCAAACACAGAGGAAAAACTGACAAGTACAGGCCCCCAGTTCTCAGATGAAGACTGCCTCCGCAGATGTTTAGAGATGTCTCTCACTTATAAAAGAAATGCTCAGATCAAACAAAATAAATGCCAAAATAAGTCATGGGAAGAACTGTACATGCTTTAATTATCTGATATCAAATGGGAAAACCATGTGTAGAGAACGAGTTGTCAAAGATGTTTAGGGATTTATTTAATGATGTCAGTTTACACGTATTGCATAAATAAATTTGCATGCAATAATAACAAGCACTCAATCACACTAATCATTTACACCGTAGCAGTGCTTTTGTAAAAAAAAAAAAAAA
>NW_019471223.1:0-1951 GCF_002814215.2 Seriola lalandi dorsalis
GAGAAGCCTTTCAAGTGCAAACAGTGCTTCAGAGCTTTTGCTGTCAAGAGTACCCTCACTGCACATATGAAAACGCACACGGGTATCAAGGCCTTTGAGTGTCAGTGCTGTCTGAAGTGCTTCTCCACTTCTGGAAGCATGAAGGTACACATGCGACTGCATACAGGTGAGAAGCAGGTCCACTTTATGAAAGGGTTACACTTAAAGCCAAAATGAAATGAACATTTGAACGCACTTTTCACTTTACTGGCTTATTCCTTCTGTCACATCATACAACTGTTATGCCAACGTAATCCCTATTTGCATTAGTTAAATGAGACATACATGAGCCTTCAACATTATGTTTTCATTTTAATTGCAGCCTCTATCAGTTGGTATTTAGCTATATGTTATATGATAAATTATATAGCAGATTACAAAAGCTGGACCTGTGTAAATAAATCGGTGCTGCTTGTGATCATTCTGTATTTGCCTCTTTTTAGAGAACCTACCTTAAAGTATCTTCCCCTGGACATGAAATGTCAGCATTAGTGTGAATAAACAAAACTGTAACAGTTTGATTATCATGTGCATTTGTGCATTAGTTTTTGTCCCTCTAATTACTATGTAATAGCACTGTCTATGTTAGGTGTTTGATAATGTGTTCGCTCTAAGCGAAGGCTTTTGATAAGTATGATGTTAGGCTTTGTGCTTATGCAGTTTCATATCTTTGTCACATTTTCCTGTGCTGTAATCTGGTTCCATAGAAATATATATTGTCTCCTGGTAACTAAAAGGCTTTGTAACCTTTTGTAGCCAAAAATTTAATAAAATTATAAGAGCTAACATTTTTGGTTTATGTGTGAGTTTCATATTATTTGTTTAGATTGGCTTAGGGATAGTAACTCTTAGATTCTTATATATATCATATAATCTTTTGATGTGTGTATCAAAGTACACATTTCAGAATCAGTCTAATTCTCTAAATACTAATTCTCCAAAAGTGCTGTTTTTACCCGCTCTCCCCAGGTGTGCGTCCTTTCCCCTGCCCTCACTGTGACAAGATCTTTCGTACATCAGGCCACAGGAAGACACACATTGCTTCTCACTTCAAAAGCCTGCAGCAGAAGAAACACAAATTTCCACGGAAAACCAACAAAGCCAAAGTGTCAAAGAGTAATCTACCTCTGCCTGATATTCCCCTGCAGGAACCCATCCTCATCACTGACTTTGGTAAGAGCATGTGTGGGCAGGCACATAGGGTAGTGTTGTATCTATTTTTCCTCATAGTAAACATACACACTCTTTCTCTGGTGTTTTTGCATTGCATTGTTCAGTCACTTTCTTGCTTATGTTTCTTCAAGTGTGTTGTGTGTTTCTACACAACTTGAAATGTCTATTCTCACTAGTCCTTATTCACGTGTTCTCATGTTGTTTAACAGGCCTCATCCCATCGCAGAACCCTCGCCTGGCTTTCCAGCAGTACCTGGAGGTGGTGGGCAATGACCGGCCTTATAAGTGCCAGTTCTGTAGTAAGGCCTATAAGAAATCAAGCCATCTGAAACAGCATGTCAGGTATGACTTCTTTATTATTCATTTCTTTATTCTTAGGGTATATTCATTCTCTACAGAGGGTGTATCCCATTCTAGACTCACCACTCAGTGTTTCATCATGCTCCATTCTCGGGTTGAGTTGTTATTATTGCACACCAGAGATCTGGTGCTGGATTGGAACAAAATGGAGATGGACTTTTGAGGACCAAGTATATTTATTTCTAATTTCTTTTCATTTAACTTGATAAAGGCTGGGAACATCCAACACGTGAATTGTGAGAGACATAATAGTATGTGATGGAGGCTGCTGTCTTTTTAAACATAATAGTAGTACTGAAAAATTTTTTACAAAAAGAAAACAAAATGTGGCAAAGGATGGAGCTAGTTAGTTGTTCCACCAAAGAGGAGGTATTACCAA
>NW_019471224.1:0-1950 GCF_002814215.2 Seriola lalandi dorsalis
CACAGACAGCTCTGCCTGCTAGCAGAAAAATGCATTTCTAAAAGCCAAATCTTCTGAATCACTCTTCTATCATATCCCTCTACTGTTTAATCCAGTTGTTTCTTATCTCACCACCTTAATTTTCTGTGGTGCTATGTTTACTGACTCAACAAATAAACAACAAAACTGAAATTAAACAAATACTTAAGCTTAAAAAAAGCCATCAAACAAAGTTAAGACTTTATAAACATGCAAATCAAGCTCTGAACAGAGAGAAGTGAGTTTGTAGAGGAGTGAAATGGGCTTATGGCCACTAGTGTCATCATCAGCAGATTTATGTGGTGATAATAGCAAGCAGGATTTCTTTTTTAAATCCCAGGGTGTCGACCACTAACTACCCCCACATTTGTCTTTTGTCTCTCCCTCTCTTAGAAATCTGGTGAGAGAGGCAGTTCCTCAGAGGAGATTGACTCATATGCAATTTACAACATTATTTCTTTGTACATTTTCAAACTGTGAAAATGCATTTTTTTCTGACCTTTGTGGGAGGCCTACATGTTGTAGGCAAAGGCAGGAGCTTGACTGAGCACTGGTCAGGAGGATGGGAGACAACCAAAGAGGATGAATGATAATAAAACTAAATAAAAGTCATGTTTTTACTCTGTGGTGTTCCACTGAGAAAAGACTGGGAGCCCCACGACCTTGACTCACATTAGACCACACATGCACACGTATTGCATTAAAGTTGCTGATTTGGAGTTACTGAACTCCATTCATTGTTTTATAATTTGTGTTTTGTGCGCCATCTGCATTGCAGAAACAATGGTTTAGGTCAACTGAACTAGAATACATTTAGGGTTAATTAATGAACATACACATGCAGGTTTTAATACCTAAGATAAAGCAAATTAAAGCAAAGATTTTGAGACACTTCAAGGATGTTGGATATGCCAAGCTAAAACCAACAGTCACACTTGCATGGCCATTCATTCATCGCCTTTCTGGACAACAATACTCGGAAAGTTCGACTGGAATCTCAAAAATCCCCCCTGGCAACACCCCCACAGCTCCCACCCAGCCTCGCTTCTATTGGCCAATATCACCTTCAGTTTTCTCAACTGATGACTCAGCTGCTGAAGCTTCCGCCTCTGAGCCACACATTCAAACATAACGTACATACAGGAACGTAGGTCACTAAGTAAAAGATGTACACAGCTCTGTGTCACACGTAAGATCAGAGCAGGCTGAAACCACATGCATTGCAGCAGACAGACACTCACGTAGTCATCCTGCTGTGTATGAAGGAGTGGGGGTCAGAAGGTGAAAGGAAAAGAGGCCACGGTTCATTCTTTCATTTCAACTTCTCCATTCTTCCCCTCTGTCCTGACGGTGATTTCTGTTTCTTTTCAACTCTCTCACTCCTTCTTTCTTTCAATCCATTTGAACTCTGCTTTTATGTCAAGCTTCCAAGAGCTCATTCTCTGTTGGAAAAAGTAGAAGAACTGGCTGGTCGAGGAATGATAAAATAAAACTACTTATCACAGTTGTTAAAGAGGGTTAGAGGGGCAGGTGTAATGTGCATTTGTGGGAGCTGTTACTACATCCTTTACACATGAAAAAGTGTACATACGTAAAAGGGAAACAAATACTACATGCCTAGCCCCTCTTATCATTGGGTACAAATTGTCCAAACCTTTATACTGGTAATTTGTATCTCCTGGTGCTCTCCATCTACCCTGCTACACTGTGTGGCTGTCTCCATCTCTGTCTCTAGAGGACTGAGTATATCATTGAAGACAGGAGAAGATTCATTTAGCCCCTGAGGATTTTTTCAGCAATGGCACTGTGCACATCAGGCAAAATAAAAAATTTGTGCTTGCACCAATTTAGAAAAATTAAACATTACATTTTTAAGCACAGGCCTCAGCACCCCATTAACATCCAAATGACTCCAAAGTGGTGACTCATTCG
>NW_019471225.1:0-1950 GCF_002814215.2 Seriola lalandi dorsalis
AACCAGCTCTGATAAGCAGCTACTAGGAGAGCTTGTGTGAGGTTATTGGTGCCAAAGCAGGTTCGACTTGTTATTAAATCCAATGGTCCCACCAGCACGTTGAATGTTTAATGGCTGTATTCAATAAAGACACAAAAGACTACAACTGTGTGATATTACTTCACTTCAGATCAGATCAGATTCTGATTTTATGACCAACTGATGCAGAAAACCAGGTCAATCCAAAGGGATCGCACAATTTTTATTGCCACTGTTCCTCTCTTTTGCTCAACTGAGCCCCACCCACTCTAAACCAGTGAGAAAGGTAAGGACAAAAACAATAACACAGAGATCTCTGATGTGAAAAACAACTAAAACTTGGGGAGAGTTTGGCAGAAAATGATGGGTTCATGTAGGACATGATTGTTTGCACAGAAGTAGGAAGTTAATTGAGGAAATACGTAGTACTACGATGCATCTATGGTAATCATTTTTAAATAAGGCTCTGTCACTTTGTCTTAATCTGGGAGAAGTAATGTTTCTATAACTACTAAAATATTTAAAACTAGTTTAGTAGTATAGTATAAATCTCATGTTCACAGTAAGGATTTTTAGACACAGAACTTCTCTTATCTAAAACATTGTTGCTTGCATTGTTTCAGCTCATCATTCATATTTAATCACCCTAAACATAACAAAAGATTGGTGGCCGCACATCTGAAGATGTTTACAGACCTTTTGTACCGAACCTCTGGAGTGAATGAAAATTTAATGGCCCAGTGTTGCTGCATATGCTTTTTCTCTCCTGGATTTTCATCATGGGTATTGATTTTGATGTGTTAATGCAAACTAGCCCTATTACACAACTTAATCAGTCGGGCAGAGGCACAATTGTGAAGAAGAGAGATCAATATCAACTTTCCACAGGGGCCATCAAACAGTTCATTAACATGTGAGGCCAAGCTGAAAAAGGGAATTAGAAAACTTAAATCATTTTCTGTTGAACTGTCTTGTGTGGTCTGTGCGATCTCCCTGGTCTGCATATTGATTGCTGATTACATGAAGACTCCTTTGCGCCTTGATAAATCTCCTCAAACCACAAAGCTAAAGACGTATCCTCTGAGAGAACCTTTTTTTTTTTTTTTTTTTACTATAAAGCACATTTAAAGGAACATTCAAGTCTTTCTGTCATTCCTCGCTTGCTTCATTTCTTCAATGCTTCAGTAATCCTTTTGTTGCTGACTTACTGCAGCTGTCTTAGCAGCACTACTACAATATGACTTCAATATGTCACATGAAAGAGCTCACTAGAGAGAAGACTTCAGTTAGTCACGGTAAACAAAAGCAGAAATTACATTTAAAAAAAATCAAACTATATTAAAAACTAGTTAGCTTTTCAATAAATCAAAATGCACATTTTCTATGGCTGGTTTGTGCAGTGTCTGTTTTAGTTTGAGACACTCTTTTTAAAGGGCTCCCTTAAATCACAAATTACCACAGACTTTCCATGTCATTGATTTTCCCCACTAATTGCTGCGGAGTAAATGCAACCAAGACACAGTCAGTCCACACCGGGGAATATCTTGTGTTGCATAATTAGGACTGCAATTCACTCACAAAATACCTGCAAGAACAACTTCATCTTCTTAGGCTGACGAGTAGGATTGTAAAGACATTTAAATATACTATAAGTGATGTTGTTTTTGTTGTAGTTTTTTGAAGAAAACATGCAAAAATGTATATGCATTGGTTGCAAAAGACGAATGATTTAAAGCTTTATCACTGATCCCCCTAGGATACAACAGACAAGCTGTTGTAATATCTTAATAATCTAAGTCTAATATTGACGTGATATTAAAGATTATTGATGCTGCCTTGAAGTATTTTTTCCTGCTGTGACCTTCAGCTCTGTGGTTAAATTGACAGTGATGTTAAACACTGTTCACAAGGTTGAGAACATCAAGTGGTATG
>NW_019471226.1:0-1870 GCF_002814215.2 Seriola lalandi dorsalis
TATGCTGTGGCTGTCTACCGCTGTAATCCCTTAATTCAAGTCAGCATGAATATAGACACCAACAAGCGTTTGGTGTGTAATGTAGCAGAAGCATCTAGCTGGCCACCACTATAGTGCCACCCTGACACTGTCAAAGGTGCCACGTTTAGCCCCAGGCACTACTACTCAATCACCGCCTGGTTCACAGGGGCCAGCACACCAGCAGGGCCCACTAATGCTTTACTAACCCTGCACTCATCGGTTCCCCTCCCCTTCCCGTCTGTGACGGGACAGGCGAAGGCGAAGTCCACCCCAGTCCCTTCTGGTTGCAGCTCTAAGGGAGAGAGGACGGGCCATGTTTTGCTGAGTCCCCGAGCAACAGCTCCCTGCCCAGGACGGACGGTTTCAAGGCTGAAACCTCACCAATTTTTCTACTGGAGCGCTGACGGCACATGTGTGGTAATGGGCTGCTATGCCCCAGACCTGTCACTGTGGCGCCCCGCAGGGTGAGCAGACATATGCCTGAACTCCATCTGCGAAGAAAAAAAAAAAATCAACATATTTTCATATAATGAAGATGCAAACACTTTATAGAAGTAGATGTGGAATAAACGATGTTAGATTAAGATGACTTTGTTCTGCAGGTGTGTCTGTCATTGCCATGTGTGTATAATTATATATAATCTAACATTAAATTGTAGTCTTAGTATACTTATTATGCAACATGGACATTGAATATAATAGTAATATGTTGTGCCTTTCATTTCAAATAGAGTTGGGGGAGAAAGATGAGGAAACAGAGATGCAGTGAATAAATGGGAAAAAAAGAAAAGAAAATGCATTACAAAGGCAGGATATTGTAAAAAAAAATAATAAAATAAATAAAACTGCAAAAATAGAGTGGAAAAGCATTACAGAGCCGTATAGATCAGATCCAGTATTCACAGGTCCAGCTGGATAGGAGGTGAGAATCCAGGGTCAGGCTCCGACACGACTCCCTGACTCCTAATTTAGAGATTCTCATTTTCAGTTCCTGAACCGAGGGCAAGAAATCGTACCTGTGAGAAGCCTTCAGGCAGAACAGAGAGAGGTGTGGAAGAATCTGTTTCTGTCAGGGAGGAGGCTGCTCAACTACTTGTCTTTGTTCTGTCTGTATGTCGACACAATCACAGCTGAGAGTTGTGTATACACTTGGAACACTTGTGGCTGAAGAACTGCGCATTTAAATCTTGTGCGTGACCACTTGTCTCAACCCTGTTTTCACAGAGAACGCTGAAACGCCTTTCTACAACATGTGTTTATTACAAATATAGTACGGGTAAGGTTTTAGAAAGATTGTGGATTTGAAATTGAAGCATATATTTGTGACCCGTTTTTAAAGATTCACTTTGTCACTAGGGAAGAAAGGGCTTGGGGCTGAGTGCAACAAATATGGTAGGGGAGTCAGAAAGTGTTGAGGTCTTTTCATTGGATTTGTTGATAATAAAAAAAGATTGTGGATACAATTTCTAAAAAGCTAGCGAGAATACAATATGTCACAGTATATCTCCCTTATCAATTATATCTACTTTTATTTTAATAAATGCGGCTTTGGTTCATATTCTATAATCATCACAACCCATATCTGATCCATCCTTTTTTTGGCTGGACTGCAACAGCGAGGCCAGCCCTATGAACGGGAAAATCGCTGACTGGCTGACTGACTGACTGACTGACTGACTGACTGACTGATAAAGTTACACCATTGGTCAACCAGCCAATGTGTTGAGTTTCCTCACTGGTCATTGCTCTTTCAAAACAATTAAGTGCAAACAAGCGGTGTTGACAGCTCAGTGCCTTTGTCGCTAGATTTGTAGCTGATTCGCTAAATGTATCTACAGTTTTTTATTGG
>NW_019471227.1:0-1950 GCF_002814215.2 Seriola lalandi dorsalis
ATTCACTTTCCAATGGGTTTTGCTTGTTTTCCCATTTTATGAATCCACGTGTCATGCTTCCTTTTGGTTTCCCATCATCATTCCTTCACGTCTCTTCGTCCGATTGTCCGTCCTTGCATCATCAACAGGGATTCAAAATCATCAGTCTTTATTTCATACGTTACATCTTCAAGAGTGTCTTTATTTATCTCATGTTCACATTTAGTTGATTTTCTTCCATGTTATTTCATGGCATTTTGTTCTGACTTGGCTTCTTTCCCTCAGTCTAAGTAGGAGGGGAATCATGTGGAGGAGTTGTGTTCACGGCACAGGTTTTTGCGATTGTGGTGGTGTGGGTGTGTCAGGGCCAGGTGTTGATGGCGTCTAGGCAAGGTGGTGTGACGTGCAGGGAGGTAAGGCAGGCGCTGCTTTAGTGTGCACAGCTCCGCTCATGCCTGCTGTCTGCAAGACCCCATGTGTGTCCTTTTGCTCATCTCTGTGCTATGTGAGGCATCCAGATGCCTTGGTTACCGCTAGAATGACATCGCTTCATGCATGCCAAACATATGGTGTTTTTGTCAGTGTCCGCTCTGTATTTTTATTTCCCCTTTCTTCTCCCTGTCTCTTTACTTTTAGAAGTTCTTTTTTTTCATTTTCCTTTGTAACATTTCTATTTTCCTCTCTAAAAACCTTTCTTATTGCATGTATAATTTTTGATGTTTTTAACCACGTTCTCTCAACATTTGAAATGCAATGTTTTGGTTTTGCATTAATCAAAGTAGTGTTTTATTTGAGAGACATGTAGATTCTCACATTGATTTCATTTCTTCTGTAATCATTTTGCTGTATGAGTTTCATTAGTTTCCGCTCTGATCATCAGAAAGTAGTGTACCACTGTTTGATTCATACAGTACATCTAGTTCATTAAAGGCAAGGTTCTGAGGAGCTCTAATAGCTGAAGCTCAAACATTCAAGTCATTTAAAATGTAAAAGTACTATTTCATTCTCTACTTATTTGCTTCAAAATATGTAACTTGTTTAAAGGGGTCTCTCAAATATATATTAAGGGAAAGCTACCAAATGACATTTACAAAACACTTCACTTGAGATGACAATATTGACAACTTGATTTATAGTATCTTTCTTTGTGTTGCTTTCTATACCACCCCTTTGTGTGTCCTATACTTTGATTACTATGTGTACAGGCGGGATGCCGCCTACTCCTCAAGCGGTCCAGATTGCAGGACAGAAGCAGAACCAGCAACAATATGACCCATCCAAAGGACCTCCAGTGCAGAATGCAGCCAGCCTGCACACCCCTCCTCCCCAGCTGCCTGGCAGGTTGCCCCAAGGTGCCCTCCCTATGGCAGGCCTGCCCATGACACTCTCTCAGCAGGCTCAGTTGGTGGAGAATACAGCTCAGCCTGGTGGTCAGCTTCAGGCACAGGTGAAGGTGCAGGCAGGTGGGCCTGTCCTGGCTACAGTAAACCCGCACACACAGCTCCAGGCCCAACTACAGCAACAGATGCAGCCAGGTCTTCATCTTCAGTTGCAGCCTCAGCAGCAACAATCCCAGGCCATATTACAGTCAGGACAAGCGGTCAGTCTATATGAAAACATATAAATGCAGTTTTCATGTGTATTTGTGACTGAATGGTGATATTACAATTTGTCCTTTTTAGTAATACTTTTTTTCCTCTCTTCTATATAGACTGTGGCGCTTGCTCGCCCAGGTACAGAGTCGAACCAGCCAGTTCAGAGGATTATGACCAACTCAGTAACCATGACATCCATGTCTTCTGCTCCCCTCTCTACTACCAACTCTGTTACAACCCCCCATACTGCAAGTCCTCTCCGTCCTCTTGGCTCTAACATCAATCCAAGCACCCAGTCCAAACTGACTGGAACCAATGGAATATCCACAGTCAAAATTGGTGGTTTTGGTCAAAGTGCGACCATGCAGTCCTCACA
>NW_019471228.1:0-1949 GCF_002814215.2 Seriola lalandi dorsalis
GTTCTTAACCGCTCGCAAGGTTTCATGTTAGTAACTATTCGAGATCAAATTGAAAAATATTTCATACAAAAAAAGATTCAAAAGAAGCTGCTTAAACATTAATGCACCAGTTTTAACAATCTTATAATGTCAGATATGATAATCTATCAGTCACAGGAGTCAAGTACTTTTACTTTTGATACTTTAAGTAAATTTTACTGAAGTAATCTATTTAATGCAGGACTTTTACTTGTAACAAGAGTATTTTTACATCATGGTATTGGTACTTTTACCTAAATAAAGTATCTGAGTATTTCCACTGATCACAAAATACTCATCTAAAGTAAATATCTCAACTTTGTACTTGAGTAAAAATACGTAGCTACATTCTACTATTACATCCAGGGGACTTTCATGTGACTCAGGCATATTCCTGTTTGTGTAGTCATGCTGTAGAGATGACACACTTGCTGGAAATCCCAAATTAACTTGTGTGTATCATCCCTCCAGCCTCTGTAGGTGTAAACACCAGCAACTACAGCTCCTCCTCAGGAGTTTACCTAGGAGGAGACTCCTCAGGGGGAGGCGATGGAGGGGGGAGCTTCATAGACGGTGACGGGTACAGAAGTGGAGGAGGAGGAGGAGGAGGAGGAGGAGGAGGATTGGGCGGAGGCAGTTATTTCGTGAGCTCGGTGTCAAAGGTCAGGTCCAGCTCGTCGGGTGGTGCCAGGAGAGGGCAGACTGCTGGCTCATCAGGAGGCCTGTCGCCAGCTTTCCGGGAGAGGAAGAACATATCCAGCCGTTCAGGGGGTTATGACGGTGAGATCCTGTTAATAACACAGGCACAGCACAGTGGGCATCAGGGGGGCCTGAAACAGAAGCTTAATAAAGAGAAGGAAACTGTTGGGCACAAGGGTGCTGTTTCCATTTCTGCTAAACTATTGTGTTTTTTCTTGTAGGAAGTTCTAGTGCTAATTCCTCTCCAGAATTTACACGAAAAGATTATGGAAACTACTGTAAGTGAGAGTGACAGCTGTATAGATTTATATACTTCATGGCTGCACAGTATTTTTCCAGCTTTATCCTCAAGAAGTGTCTGTGTTTTTATGTTTTCTTTTTTTCTTTTCAGGCTCCAGCACCACAAGAGGGAGGAGCGAGAGCAGAGGTATTCAATAAAAGTTTTTGCCACTCCCTCTCCTCATTATTTGTACACCATCTGACTCTAAATTGTCCTGGCTTACATTTTATTAAATCAGGATTCCTTTGTCCATTGTGTGTTGTGATTTTTTTTCCCAGAGAGCGAGATCAGAGCCAGACTACAAAGTGCCTCTCCCACTGCTTGCAGATGTAAGACCACTTGGATTCATTTGCTGTCGGTTATGCAATTCCTCAGAAAGCAACAAAGCATCTTTATTTGAGATTGTTCATTCAGAGAACCACTTGGACAGAGACACATTTTTGCTGCAGGGTCACTTTAGAGTAGTGTGCAAGTTTTCAGTATGTCATGTACAAGACATTCCTTCTCTTCCACTTCCCACATGTATGTTTATGGCCATGAAATCTCAATTAGTAACACATGTGCAGCCCCCCAGACAGAAGGTATACATCAGCCAAAGAAAAGGGTGAGATTTAAACAGTGAGGATCACGGGTTTGTTTGCATTGTGGTTTGTTCACGTGGGAGAAAAAAAGTTAAGGGGCAGAACTGTGGTGGCAACAATGGCACACATGAGTCACTGTTTACAGCACCTCACGTTTTGGAGAGAAACAATGGAGAGTTATACTTTTACAGACGCTGATTGCTCCCCCTGCTGATTCAAGTGCAAAACTGCTGTTATTTAATCCACATTTTTTGACGGTTAGTCATTCTGTGCCACCTTAACCGCACCTCAGCTCAGTCTCAGATTGCCATGTTGCATTTGTTTGTACTTTAAGCAGTGGTGGAAAATATTTTTGTATGTTAACTGAAGAA
>NW_019471229.1:0-1949 GCF_002814215.2 Seriola lalandi dorsalis
GCTTTTTCAAACCACACAATATCAACCTAAATTGATCTGACAGATGTTGGATATGGTGAACAAAAGAGCATTGGAATGACAACAAGTAGTTAAATTCTGTGTAAAGTAGCATGGTATAAGAAAGCCAGTGCAGTGTCATGTCTTGGACAAGACCCAGTACCATGACAGAAAGAGTGTTATCACAAGTTTGATTATACCCATGATGAGTTTAGTGATGTTTATGACCAATGAGAGCACTGTAGAGTGATGTTACTTTGTATTTAGCAGTTTGTTAGCCTGTCTGATACATATGCTGTCACATTGGAGAGTAATACATTTACCATCAGGTCTCTTTGGGGGATAGGGAGCCTAGACTCTCTTTATATTCTCATTAAAAATCTGTCCAAGGTTCTGATTCAGAATCTGGACCAATGACTGTATATAAACGTAAATGATAGATAGCGCTCCAAAACATATCGATCGCTCCCTGGTAGCTGGTTGCAGTATAGGTCATAACCCCTACCCCATCCCACAGATGGCTTCTGTCATTTTAGGTGTTTTTATCAAGCTCCTGTATGTTCAAGTGTTCATGATTGACAGCTGTGATTGACTTGTTATTGGGTTGGGTGGGAGCTCGATACTATGGTTCCACCACCTGATCAATACTGCGCACACTCTGGCTTCAAATGATGTCACCAGCGCAAGATGGCAACGCCCGTATTTGGGATATTTTAGCTTAATTTTTGTACAGTGGGAGGAAGTGGAGATATGTCGTCCATCTTTATATACAGTCAGTGATCTGGACTATCAAAGACCACAAAAATCATAACCTTGGTCATTTGTTCATGATGACTAAAACACGTTTCCTGAAAAGCAATCTGTTGTGGTTGTGTGTATGATTATGTTGTCCAAAAACACTACAGCAATTGTCATAAAAGAAATCGATGCTCAGACGTGATTAAATTGAATGATCACGACACAAGATCAGCAAAGCAATAATACAGCATTGGTTGTTTTGGAACACACTGACAAGCTGTTGTCTGTTGTGCTTTTAAGGTGGATTTAACACTTGAGTTGAGTTCAGTTAGCCTGGACCATGGGAAATATTATATATTGTTGTCCACTGGTCCATTTTATGTTCTTACAAACAACCTAAGAGGAGTAAACATAAACTCATATGCCAGGTAACTCGTGGATTTGGTGGAGAAATCAAATTCTATTCAAATGACTGACAGAAAGTTATGCAGCACGTTTGTATGTTTATTATCTTCCCTGGCTGTCACAAAGAGCTCACTAAGAAATAACCATGAGCATAAATATTCAAGACTACAGCTAGACCTCATGTGTCATGTATAACGGAGAACAGAGGCGTCTTTCCATAATAATGGAGGTGGATATTTATCTCTGCCAAGGAGGCTTTGTTTTTTACTGTCTGTTTATTTGTCAACAGGATGACACAAAAAGTGCTTTGTGGAGCAATGGGGCACGGGCCAGAGAAGATCCCATTACATTTTGGGGCAGATCCAGATCATTTTTACATATGTATATATATATATATGGATTTATATGGGTGAGTTATATAAAAAATTAACCCTGGTAAATTTGTCATGAAGGGGGGAATTAGCTATGGAGACCCAGGCTGTAAACATGTTTATTTCTGCTGTAAATTTGGGCATTTTAACACAGGAGTCTATGTGTATTGACTCGCTTTTGGAACCAGCCTCAAGTGGCCATTCGTGGAATTGCAGTTTGTGGCACTTCTGTATTGGCTTCATTTTTCAGCCCCGGAGTTTGCCGCTTGATTTAACGTGCCCAGCGAGGGCCACTTTGTGAATAAATCTTTACTGTGGGGATGTGTGATATCTCAGCTCTGAATGAATACATTTTGTATCACAGTACTAAATTTAGTCATACGTTTTTTGCCAAAATAAGTATAATTTTATAAAATTAAGAAATTCCAACCTCTTACG
>NW_019471230.1:0-1949 GCF_002814215.2 Seriola lalandi dorsalis
ATGCTCCTCGGAGGGGTGCAGAAGTCAAGGACGATGACCCCATTATCCCGTTTGGCCCCCAGCCCACTGTATCACGTTTTGGTGCCATCTCCCGCACCTCAAAAACAGGTTACCAGACCACCGGCCCAGTGCAGGCTATGGCCTCCACTCCCCAGAACCCAAATTCTAAACATATGGCCATGCCAGGTAAGAAACCATGTGCACAACAACATAAAGGGTTGTTACTCGACCCTAGCCCATGCGTGTTTCATTTAGTGCAGATGGACTGTATGTTCATGTGCGGCGATGGCTATTTTTTCTGAGCTGCAGTTTATAAACACCATTGCCCATTGGCATTTATCAAACATAATAGATAGTATATTTTAATTTGCTCACATCAAACTTGGAAAGGACAGAACACACGTTTACCTGATCACTGTTCCTGCAATTCACTGTTGTTGTTGTTTTATTAGTTTTTTTTGTTCTCTTTTTGTGGCCAGGATAGTTCTGCTTCACACTGATCAAAGTTGTAAGCAAACATTGAAACCTGATTTGACATGACATTGAGGCCGGGGTGCTTGTGTAATTTGCAGAGCACATAGTGAAAAAACATGTCAGCATCAATAAAAGGAATTGATAAGTTTTGGACAATTTGGAACCGATTCTCGATTCCCATCCGTAGCCTGTGGCGACCTGACAGGTTGGGCCAAGTTCAATCGCATCAGCTAATGAATAAGCAGTGAAGATTTGACTTTTTAAGTACTACAAATTAGGATGCTTCAAACTGCTGATGACATTTCCTAATGTGTGTGTGTGTATTAAAAGAAAAATCTACACTTAGCCTATATAAAGTCGCAGTCATTTAAGGAGCCTGACAGAGAAACACAAACTCTTCAGCTTACATTAACGGCATCAGGCTCAGGTCGTTGTTCGGTTACTACTCTCTCTGGCTTGGGTCTGATTCAGAAAAAAAATATGCAGCCCGTGCAGTACTCTAATCCCCATATCATTTCTGGAATTCGGCTGACTCTGAGGTATTTGTCTTGCTGCATTCCTAACTATACACTCAGGTAGAGTAGGATACTGCTAATTAGGGATGGTCAATAATTAATTTTATTCTAGATGAGCTCTCTAAAATATTAATATTGAGAGATTGATATTCTGTTTTCTCATGTCAAGTGAAATTTTATCAAAATTATTTCTGAAATGCTTGAGATTAAAACATTAAAGAAAACTAAAAAAAACCTAAATGATTAAACAAAAGTAGTTCAATTGAATCTATTGATATTGACAAATTCTCGATTAATTTTGTTAACACTGACTCCACCTACCTGTTTAACTGTGGTCATTTCACATATTTGTGGTGTTTAATCATTTCAGATTGTCATGAAAACATTTCTGACAACCATTTTACCCCCTTGCCTACAGCAGAATACACATATGGAAGCCATGGAGGATGGGGTGGAGCTTCATACCCCTCCCACCAGACTGCCGCCTCCTCTCAGGGACACTTTAGTGAGCGGTGAGGCCTCCATTCCGTTTTCCTGTCATCTTTTTAATATTCATAACATGACACTATTGATCATGCTTTTAAAAAATTACAGAAATACATGTATGAAACTTTTTTTTTCTCACAAATTTCTTACTGTATGTCACCCTCACAGCCTACCTATGGCAGCCCCAGACAGAGAACAGTTAAAAATTGAGCTGCAACAGGTCAACCAGCAGATCACCCAACAGACCCAGATGCACAGCATGGAGGTGTGTATACTCTCCAACAGGACTGAAAAGTACAGAAAATGATTGGATAAATTCTGCATTTCCAATAATGTTTAAATACTTGAATACATCAAATTCTATTTTATACTGTGTTTCTTCTGGTTATTGCCAGAAATTTTTAAATTGCACACTCATCCCCCTCACTTCCTGTTTCAATATTACAGGCTGCCAGTAACTCTTTACTGCTGCAG
>NW_019471231.1:0-1948 GCF_002814215.2 Seriola lalandi dorsalis
AATTGTTCCCCCCTGTCCATACAAGGACAAAATCAGTCCCCAAGCATCCATCTCAAAGTTGAACCAAAGCTAGTTTTCAGACTCAGGTTGCTAACATTAGCTTCAGTTCAACTTTGAATGCATTTTTGCAGAGAGGACCGTGGGTTTTATCCCCCAACAACAACATTGAAATCATGTTAAGAATAGAATGCATGCAAAAAGTGTTTCAATGTACATATGAGCTGGTGAGCACTTTTTAAGAGAGACTTGAGAAATGTGAATCTATCCTTTAATATTGTGACATCTTTAAGAGACTGATTCTTGCATATTATCGCAGCATGTGGGTGTTGAGGTTACTTTAAGCACAGCACTTAGAGCTGCATAGTGGCCAGTAGTGTGACACTGCATGTACATTTACACCTCAGAAGTGCATGTGACTTAGCATCTCTGCACAATGCAAATAAGAGAGGCGTTTAAAAGCAAAGTTTGACCTACATACTATATAATAATATAAACTCACATTTGGTTCTGACAGATCCACATCAGTGATGGACCGTGGCACCTTCGGAGGAATCTGGGGTTTACAGTCCCGCTTCAAGCCGTCATCCTGGGCCTGCTGCTGTCTTCCCTCCCACTCCTTCCCATTAGGTGCGGGGAAGTCGTGGGAGTACACGCGATACTCTGTGAGCGGCCTGCGACAGGTGTGCTGGATAGTTCCCCAGGCAGGACTGCTCTCACCCGGGTTGCTCCAGCGCTGGTGGTGGGTGTGGGTGGGAGTCGCACCACCAGGTAGACTGGCCATTTCCATGTAGCGGCCAGGGGTTGTGTTCTCCTGAGCAGGCAGGGTGGACGACTTGCCAAGGTAGGGCCTCCTGTCTGATCTGTATGGCACGTCTAGGTACTGGGGTCCCATGGGTGGGCCCGTAGCACTGGGTGGGGAGGGCACTGACAGAGATGACAGGGTGGAAGAAATTCAATGAAAAGTAAGACTGGAGAAGTGTCATGGATGTTAACCCTGGTTTTTTCATTTAAACTGGAAGCAGGCCTGTGCGTCATGTTGACTTGTTACTGTGGTGTAAGGAGTGATTCATGCTTTTGCAAAGGCTCTCCCCACCGAGTGGCATAACACCACCACAGAACTACTTGGCAGGTTCATGCATTCATGCAAAGTAAAACAGATTAGTCTCTTTGAACATTTACTTCACAAAAGATCAGTAGCAAAGAGGAGCACTGAGAGGTTTTTCAGTTTTTGAAGCAGCAATGGAAAGTGAGAAGCAGGAAATATGAAGATGACCAGGCAGACCAATCAGAGTTTTGCGGTGTGTCCTTTGCAACTGCTATGTATAGTTTGAGCGGATGCTTGTTTGGTGTAAAGCAGCCCCATATGTACATTCATTGCAGGGACACCACAGGCGCCTACACTGAAGCTGTTGCAACACTTAAATGCAGAAGTGTAATACAGAATCTATCGAAGCATAAAAAGAGTGACGAAAATTGCCACATTTGACAAATGCTGCATGGGCCTGTTCTGCTACTGTAAGCACAAGTTTAGTTTAGTCATAGCTTAGTCATATAAATTCTAGAAAAGGTCGGAAAGGACAATTTAATCTACGGAGTGGGGAGACAGTGTCTTACCTAATGAGTTGTGACTTTTCCTTGACCCCTCTCTCCCGCTCTTTCCGCCTGGTTTCTTTCCCGTCTTTTGGCTCCTTTTGACGGCAGTTTTAGACTCTGTCGCCACTCCGCTGACATGGACACTCTGGTGAGATGCAACACACATCCAATAAAAATACTTTAATTCCTAAATCTGTAAAATGATGGGAATTAAAACACTGACAGACCTTTTATGACATGTTAATGAAAGACAAAGAGTCTTATCTAATCACTCTCACATAACACAACCCAGTTTTTAGCCATGCTGGCTGTCAGTCAGTCGTTACACCACTGTGGTCAAGACTGAAATATCTCA
>NW_019471232.1:0-1948 GCF_002814215.2 Seriola lalandi dorsalis
GCACATCACTCAGACAGTGACTTTCCAGACGGAAATGTCACAACATGTCTTCCTCCTGAGAGAGAAGCGACAAGGATGCGAGACTATCTCCACCCACAAAACTATTCCAGGCCAACTCCTCAATTACAACCAGTAAGAAAATGTTTGTCGTTTCTTGGCTTCGTTTTGTGCTTTCCTCTCTTGTGACTGAGCTTGTGCCCGTAACCCTCCTACACACTCATGACAACACTGCTTCCTTGTGTTTCTTCTGGCCTGAGAGGCTAACGCTCTTGGCCTGTTCTGGTGAGACTTGGCCCTCAAAGCAAACCACAGCGACAGAGCCACAGTGTGGTGGTCAACCATAAACAGCTTCCAGCCTTCTTGCTGTCAAACATTGTTAAATTCATCGGCTTCAGCTCATAAGAATCATTTAAGTAATCTGAACTATTCTCTATATAAACTGATGCAGTTTAAAGTTTGTTGATTATTGACATGAGAATCAAAATTTCAGAAGCATAGTCACCTTCATTGTTTCCCTCGCTGAACGTCTCCTCCACGTTCAGTGGCGACTCTGGGAATATTCATGAATAAAGATTAAAGAGCTAACCATGTAAAAACGGATTTCCCTTACATCCTAAATGACTGGAAATAATAATGTGGTGAGAATCAAACCTCTTGCCAAGAAAATATACCTTTGGGTTTGTTATCTTTTACATTATCACATGAACTAGTCTTCACTGGTGCTGTTGCACTGGCTGCTCCACTCATTTCTTCTGTAGTAATTACTGAGACAGAAAATATTGTCAAAATTTAAACCAATGCGTCGGTGCAGGTTACTGCATGCATTGCATGCTACTCCACATGCCGGTGGACATGCATGGTTGCCATGTCGCATCATTCCTGGCTTCTTTGCACTTCACCAGTCATGCACATGTACTAATCTCAACTCGCCATTATCATAATTGCATGATGGTGCAACTGAAAAAGGTGAGGGCTGATTTTAACATGCAGCCATGCTTTCACACGACCGTCACTATGTTCATATGAAATGACCATCAAATGTTAGAAGACAACACCACAGATGTATGACCACTTATTATGGTGATACCACTGAGTATGAAACTGTGAAGGGAACCTGTAGAGGTTAACATGCAGAAAATAACACACACAGACACAATCATGCTGAATGTGTTGGGCAAGGCTTACCCTCTGCATCGCAGTGGCTTGTGTAATCCTGACAACACTGCTTGTACTTTATGCAATCAGGGTCGCAGCTACACAGCCGGCCTCTCTTGAAGGATTCTCCACATCGACCTTTGCAGGAGTTTTCTGTTGCACACAAACATAGCAGGGTTCATCTCAACAGACCTGCACATTAAAACTACACAGATTGTTTTCATAAGTCATGTTAAGGCAGTATATGATGCGTTGCTCACTTCAGGGATGGGGATTGATATAAAAAAAAATTTTAAATCATTGCAAGCTTGAAAAAAAAATTAAATCAGCAACACATGTTTGGATATCAGTGTCAGTAGGGTGAGTAACAATTACTGGCAGCAGTAGTGATAGTATGTCAGGAGAGAAAAGTCTCACTTGTGGTGCACTGAGATTCATAGTCTTTGCAGCATTCTCCATAAGACAGGCAGGTATAATCACACTGGCACATGTAACCCCTGTAGTACTCGGCACCACATCGTCCTTTGCAGCTCGCTGTAAATTAAACAGAGTACATGGAAACCCATTTAAAAATGCAGTGCAGAAAATCAGATGGCAGCCTTTAAACTTTGTCGACTTGAGGGATCGGTCTGTAAATAATACTCTGCCAGATACTGATGTAGTGAAAAAATACACTGACATACAGTAGGTTGACCCTCTGGTAAATAATTATCTACAGGGTAAACATGAATGAGTACAAGCACAGCAAACACACGACACGAGGAAAGCCCTTCTTTAAAAAAAATATATCTTG
>NW_019471233.1:0-1947 GCF_002814215.2 Seriola lalandi dorsalis
CCTGCCAGCGACACAATGCCACCCAGTCGAACATGGCGAGGTACATACTTGACATTATGTCAAAATGTCAAAGCAGGAAAGGAACACGCTCTCCGCCATCACAGCGCTCAGCGGATTTATTAGCCCTCCAAGTAAAACAGAAACCCAGCCGATGTATGAATCCCTCCAAAGGGGCTGTTTGAGCTTCAGTCCTTATTTGGCCCCCGTTTGGAAAGTGAAGAATTTACTTTCTCAGGCAAACTGCCATCAGCGCGGCAGTGGCTCTTGTGTGGGCAGGAGGAGTGCTTGAGGAATTTTGAGTGTGGTTGGACCAATGGCGGGCTTATTTATTGGAGCCAGGGAGATGATTTATGCACAGTGGCAAACACAGGCTTTCTCCCATCAGTTAGGCTGAAGTAGATGAACCAAGATCAGAGTGATTACTGCTCAGCTAGAGTGGTATAAGGGCAAAAATCAACTCCTCCATACAAAAAAATCAGTAAAATGTAGAAATGAGAAAAATAAACCTTAATGAGTACCCCATGCAAGATATCAAAAATATTCGAATCTCATCTGCAAAAATATTAAATTTCATACTTTTTTATGTGTCAAACAGCACAAAACTAAAACATTAAAGGCACTGAACATGCCCTCATTGTCTGGAAGAGTGCAAACCAAGCGTACAAAGATTGCTGAGCAAGCCAGCCATATTTTTCCTTGCTTATCAGAGGATGCTTGTTCAAGCCTGTTTGAAGTGTGTGAGAGTGAAGAGAAAATGGTTCATCACTACCCTGGTTGAACTGCAACCTGTTAACTCATTATACACATGATTCAACCCAGTGGACCAGGCTCCAGAGTCGTGCTTTGATATCCTGCGCTCTCCATCTCCATATAAACCCACTTGAGCAGCAGTTTTGCGGAAATCATCAAAGTTCTCGCTGATCCGCGCCCTCAGTGTGAGGACGAGGGAGGAAGGAGAGGAAAAAAAAGAAAAGAAAAAAAAAAAGACGAGGGCAGCTCCGTGAAACTGTTGAGACGCACCTGACACATTTGACCCTTGTTGCAGGCTAATTCAACAACGTCCCGCCTCGGCTCACCCCCGTTTGCCCCCTAATGAGGCCTCTCGGCTGGGTTGAGATTGCGGAGGGGCCCCCCCTGGTGACTCGCTTGACTCCTTGTTCTAGTTCAGTGGCTTCCCAGACGCCCCTCGTGACTCGATGAGATTATAAGCTGTCTGTTTTAAAAGCCTAAACCCACTATGACTCTCTTTCTATTTGCGGTCTGCTGGTCACTTTGCTGGGACGTGATTTGGGAGATGTACGCAAAGGTCAAAAAAAAGAAAGTCAACTTACATTTTATCTGACAGATTGAATCAATTCTTAGGCATCAGATGATAAAAAATATTCCCCTATTTTAGCATTTATGTGGATTTTGGTGCTTTGGTTTTGACAGATTTTGAGATGGTGCAGATGGAGCAGCAAAAACAATTACTGATGGATGAAGTTCAGGTGTTAGTCTGGCCCGATGCTGAAGCATGTGGCAGGGCCTCTCGGAGATTCCTGCTCTTTCATCCGTCTGAGCGGGTAAAACCCATGTGAAGCCTGTGTTACTCCGGCTTTCAGCTGCACCCACCATATATGGATGAACTCAGGGAAGCTGTTGTTCTCTTGCTTTGTTGCACAGTGATGCGGTGAGGATGTTAAGTTACACCGAGACACTGTTTGAAGGAATGTAACATGCGATTATGAAGTTGGTGTCTGTATTATATATCTCCCGCCTGAACAGTAACAATAGTTGCAAGCAATGTTCAAGCAGAAATATGTTCCTAAAGGAAAAAAAAAATTGTGATTCACGTGGCTGCTGCTGTATGAGGCCAGTCGTCTGGTCTCTCTGGATGTAAGCGTACAGTAGCCGCTGAGACTCAAAGTCATCACTATACCCTTCTGACCTTTAGATCAATACTGGAGG
>NW_019471234.1:0-1947 GCF_002814215.2 Seriola lalandi dorsalis
AAATTTTTCTAACTAGTCACTTAAAATGCAAGCACTAGTACTACTAAAATTGATGCCTTCTTTTAGTATATTTAAAAAAAACAAAAAACAGAAGAAGTTTATGGAGGGTGTACTGACTGTCCAGGATTGAAGGGGATGTGTGTTGCTCCATAGCCCCGGACCACATCGTTGCCAAACACATCTGGACCATACACACTTACCACAAGCTGAGGCCCTGTAAAATGAAGAGGAAATCCAAACTGAAATCTCAGTATTATTCATACTTTTTATAGAATATGATTTGTATAGGAATGTCAGTGATATTTATCAATCCATGGATAAACAACAGTGACAGCTGCCAACCAACAGTGCATGGTTTGTATATGTGTGAGTAATGCTTACATCCAGATGGGTTTGTGCTCTTAAATGTTGTTTCCAGTGGGAAGTTCCATATTAATCTGTGTGAAGACTGACTGCCTTTACAGGTTATTTGAGTGATGCCTTCCTCCAACCCCTAGAGAGAAACAAGACGGACACAAAGATTTACAAATATGATGATAACCAGACATGAGTTTACCTCTTCTATGTCTTCTTTTATGTATATTATGAAATATTACTACTTTTCAAACCTTTGGGAATAATTAATGGTTCCTAACATCAGAGTTAATGAGCATGGTCTTCCTTAAAGAACAGAACAATAGCACTACACCATCATACCTTACTGCAGCGCTGTTGTCGCATCCGGAAAACACTCTCAACAATTTTATAATAAAATAAGTGAATTAGCCCATCACATTTGTAGACAAGAATTTCTATTCTAAGGAGACACTTGTAAAACCTGAATTAAGAGTTCTGTATAAATTTATCTACAGTTGACCGCCCTGTTAACAAAGATAACACCTTAGTCCCTGGTCACCATGCTCATAATGAGATTTAATGCAATTAGCCGAAAAGCTTTTCAAACTTTACATTAAAGAGTAACTTGTATTTTAGAAGAATGCTGGCACAGAAATATACAGTGGCTGTCTGTAACCATCAGTTATTTTCATTATTAATTGATCCGTTGATTATTTTGATAAATGTATATGTTGTTTAGTCAATTAAATGTCAGAAAAAATTTAATAATGTCCATCACAAATACCAAGTACCCAGCCAACAGACAAAACACTAATATATTAAATTTATAGTGACATAAAGCAGATTAAAACAGCAAATGTGCACATTTGAGAAGAAATGTTTGAGAGATGACTTTGAATCAATTATTTGATTACCAACTGGAGTTATAATTGTCTAATTGTTCCAGCACTAAACTACACATTTGTATAAAGGTTTATATTATGAATACATTTCTTTTAAGGCTTGCTTTGTAGAAGAGCTTCTACATGAAAACAAGTACGCACGGCTTGATTTTCAGGTCACCAAAATTTAGACAGAATATAATGCATATCTTGCATTCAAATAGGTGAGTATGAAGTTTGGTGCATTAATAATATAAGACAGTCGTAAAAGACATAGCCTTCATGTCATCCGCCTGCTACTCACCGAGGTGGGAGCCCAGTCGTGTCCGTAGACAAAACAGTATTTACAATACAGGTTGTCATACTCTGGAAACTGAAATACAACACGAAAGTACAAGACGTTAACTCCCTACCTGTGTGTAACGAAACACAAATTCGGATAAAAAAACACATGCTACCAGTACTGCTGATGCTAAAAAAATGTTGTTGCTAGGCTAGGCTAACTAAGAGAAACCACTCACATTAGCTCCCTCAATTTGACCGTTCACTGTGAGGAGAAACACTGACGGGTTGCTCGTGGCCATAACAGCTTCGGTTAGTAAACATAAAAATTAAATGAGTCTTTGTTTCACAACTAACTATTATCATAAAGTCAGTTCAGAAAAATCCTACTGCTACTCATTGAAACAAGCCCCGTCCGTTGCTAGGACGACGCTTGCTCCTCCTCACG
>NW_019471235.1:0-1599 GCF_002814215.2 Seriola lalandi dorsalis
AACATTGGAAAAATCTCATGCTGTAACCTAAAATGTCACATCTAAAATGTAAAGCTAAAGTCTGAGTAAGAGATGGTTCACCTGCTATTTTTTTGTCTGCATCATCAAAATGTGAAGATTAAAGAATTGTTATTGAACTCCAGTGGCGTGTGGGACACACAAGTGATTCAGGGAAATTTTGCAATAGGTTGAGTCACTTTTTGTTTGAGAGATGGATGTAGTTTATAGATGCCTGTCTGATGTTCTTCATTTTACAGTGCAAAATCCCCATGCTGCTGTGTCTATGTGGATTAAAATGGGTAAAATGAGGGGTGGTTAGATGTAAGGATCTGGGTGTCCCATTAGTCAGGAGATAATGGTATGGTGCCTATGATAAAATAACAAGTTTATAATTAGTGACTTAGAGAGCATGGAAATTATGTACAGTTTATTTTGAAATGTTCTAACTTTAAGCTCATAAGCCTTCACAGAAAACAAAAATAAGCAATCGAGGGCTCTAGATTTGTTTTATGTCTTTATGGTCTTTACATAAAGCATGTACATATGTGGTAAGCAATTTTTGGCACACCATCTGATTAATCAATCACTCAAGAGACTGTACCATGCTGTTAATTATGGACAGCAAAGGCTTTTTCATTTAGCTTTTGTTTAGTCCTTTCTGCATGTGCATAAACAGCTTCAGCAAAATAAAAATCTGTGTTGATTTTTATTGTACAAAATATCTTTATCTACAAAATATCTCTGCCTAAGCACTTACCACTCAGAATATTATTTTATAAGTGAGTAAATATAAAAGATGGCTCTATTTAAAATTGTGGTCAAACATGAAGAGAGGAAATGCCTCTTAAGGGATTTGTAGCTTGGAAATGACTGTATCTGATAGGGAGCCAGAGGAATTAAAACCTCCCATCTGCAGAGTGACATTAATTCCTGCATTCTGCTTCATTGTAAAAGTCAGGATTTTCAATTTGAAGCGATTTGGCAACTAGCTCTAATTAACTTCAGCATGTGGTAATTCTAATTCTCCAGTAATCCCCCTTCCCTTTTTGTCACTTTCTGACACAAGTTTGTATCTCTTACACTCGCTATTGCCGTTTCTTCATTTTTGCTGTCTTTTTTTTTCCCTTTCAGTCACTTGCTTTCTCTGTGCAGAGTCTCTGATGACTTCCTGAGTTGAGAGGAGCCAGAAGTCTGTCTTATATCTTTGTTCCTCTCTGTTGAGAGTCTGGCCGCATATGTAGCTGAGGGAAGTGAAGTTGGCATGAAAGTGAAAGTTATTTGTTTCAGATGCAATAACCCAAGGGATAAGCCAAGGACTTGTGGGCTGCTGATGTGCGACATGTTAGTGGTGTAGCAAGGAAGACGACAGGTCTGCGTGTGTTTATGTGTCAGTGTGTGGGAGGAGACGTTTGAGTTTGCTGAGGGCAATGACACTGGTATTCCTTGTGCTGTGATGTTGAAAACACCTTTAGATTTAAAGTGCCTTCTGTGAAAGCTAGTGGGCTGATTTGTTTGGGCTACAGTGGGCCGTAGTTTAATTCCTATCAAATACTCTCCTTTAGCCAGTATTTTTGCCTCTGTTTCATATCTGATCGCTTT
>NW_019471236.1:0-1555 GCF_002814215.2 Seriola lalandi dorsalis
GGGGCTGCTGTGGTTATAAGAAGGCCAAAGTTGGGTAATTGCTCATGTCAGTGATTACTGCATTAGATGTATATTTTTAGTTAACACTCCAAGTTGATAGTGGTGCAGTTCTGGCATTCCATAGCATTTGCATAGCTGGACCTTTCAGTGTTCCCTTTTAGCCTTAAAATAACACTACTCAGTATTTTTGAAAGGAGGAGCCATTTCTTTCATCCCACTCTTGTTCTGTTTGTGACTGAGGTCTTTAGCTCAGGGGGTGTTGTTAGTTAAAGCAACCCCTCTATCCTTATTTTGCTCCGTGGGAATGAGTGATAAGTCGCTGATGAAGCCTTAATTGATGTGTGAGTCTGAATTTTTTGTTGTTATTTGCAAGTTTTGTCTCTTGAAACAAACAAACACTGTTAAAAGCACTTTGTATATAGAAAATAGTAATTTTCAAAGTTATGTATATTTGAGTTTACTATATGAGATATTGATCAACACAGTGTGCTGGGATTACTGAGGCTTCCCTCAGCCCAACATATCACCTCTTGTCTAAGAATACATAGCCAGTGGAAATGATGATGATGATGTAAAGTGACAATAATTCATTTACAACATTCACTTTTTGGTGTGTTTTTTATTATATTAAACATTTCTTAGTTTATTAGTTTTTGTTTGCTCTCAGCTACATCTGAATTTTTCAGAGCGTATTTACCTATCTTAGTACCAAACAGCATAATATACATATTTAACAACTCTTAACACTATTTGCCAACATAACTGTTACTCTATAATAATGTAAATCATTGGGGCCCCGTGAGGACATACAGATATGTTTTACAGTATTTATATCTAGTATCAGTATTTGGTTGAAGCATTGTGCTAATTGATACCTATACTAACCATCTGGCATATCAAGGTTTCTGAAATCCCTCCATAATAATGACAAGTCAGGGAAACAGAACTCTAAGACAATAAGTTTACATCAAACCACTGATATTGTCTTTATTATGCTTATTCAAAATTCAAATACTGATTTCAACTAAAGTTTTGGATTCCTAACTAGACTGATAAGGCTAATAATTTATTTCTAGTCACTTTATTGATCAGACGGTGCAGTGTCTGAGATGCCAAACACTGGGGACTCTGTGGTTCTGACTGTAGCCTGTAACCCACACATGTTGTCCAGCATCTGAACTGATGGCAGTGAGACTCTGATGGCCACTGCAGGCGCACCTGCCACAGGAGGAGCTTGAGAAGCTGTAAGACAAATGATTGTGAATAGTATTAGTATACATCAGAAACAAGTAAAAGTAAACAGGGAAACTGAGTTCTTTAGCAGGTTTGAAGAGGAGAAAAGGAACTTTCTTTAACTTTTAGTTGGTAGTAGTGTTTGCAACAGATCTTGGGAATTCCCTCATACAAATATGCAAAGTGTCAATTGTATTGTATATGTATATATACACACACATATATATATATATATATATATATACATACATACATTTATATCAGAGCTTCTTTTTCCATCACATAAAACTACAAGAATCCTTTTTCTCAATATCTGAAAATG
>NW_019471237.1:0-3651 GCF_002814215.2 Seriola lalandi dorsalis
TGTCATTTTCACAGATTTGTCAATTAAAAATGAAAAGTTGAATCATCTTATTCCGCATTTCTAGACAGAGTGACTAACACACGAGAGGCAAGTCTGACCACATGTTGCGGCGTACACTGTGTACACAGTTTACACACCTTGCACTCAACATTTCTGACAGCGACAAATGCACCTCCTTCAGAGGACTACAGACGGTAACCGAAAGTGTTGTAAAGAAATCATTTCTGGGGCTGCGATGCACCAACTGTTGTTCTCCTCAGTGTATAATTCAGCTGAGATATCCCCATGCAAATACAGACCAAGTTCTGAGTATTATCTTTGGGGGGGGAGTGTAATGACTTCATTTCTGCACCGAATCACCTCCTTAAAATGGATTGGATCTATTTTTATGCTAAGCATTTGCATTCTAGAGGCATTTGTGAATATTTGATGGCTTGCACTTTTACCAGGAAGAGGCACAGACAGTCGGGGGATGCAAGTGCAGAGCTTTAGGCATCAACTGTTCCATAATGCGACCAAAACCATTTGTGTGCTCATGGTATTGTTAATTTAAAGCAGCGGGGGATTCAGAAACAGTACAAATAGTAGTGGGAGTCACCATTACTTTTCTTTTCCTCTTCTGTATCTTTCCTTTATATTGGAGTAGTCTTTTTTTTTTAATTTAAAGCTCACATATCGTGACAATAAGTTTTGATTTAGTTTTTTTATAAACTCAAAGGTGTATAATAAAAGCTGTGAAAATATAAGTCACTTAATGCTGCCATTTCTCTAGCTCCCCCATAACCAGATGCCCTCCCCCAGCTTTCCAAGCTAGTGAGAATTTCATCTGGTTTCTGTGTTGAGAGCAGATAACCAATAGCCGGGAGCGAAGTTGTCTTGGCGTTTTCGTAGGAAAATATTTTACACCTACAGAAATAATCTGGTGGCTACAGTTGCTCTGAGGTTGCAACTAGCTATTGTTTTTATCATCAGTAAATCTGGCCAACATGATGACATAATGACAGTCGATCTATAAATCAATTGTTAGGTCTTTAAAATATCAGAGGATTGTTTAAAATGCCCAGCACACGTGCAAACATTAAAAACATCCTAAGACCTTCAGTTTACTATACATAAGTCAATTCTAAATTTGTTGCAGTTCACTTTAAATTAAACTCTAAATGACACGTCTGTACGCCAGGGCAAGCAGTTTGGTCACAGGTGAAGAGTCCTCGCAGCATCACTTACAGTTAGTCATGAACACGAGGCGACATGTGTCTGACACAGTAGAGGACGGCTGAGTCATGTAGATACTTCTCACATTTACCGGATCTTCGACAGTCACTGTACGGAGACCATAAGCTGTACGGTGATGGGTGGAAAAGGTTGAAAGGTTTGAGAACAAGGGAATGAAACACTTTTACAACCTCTTCATTTCACGAACATGATCGTAAGTTTTCATAAAATCTTCAGGGGCACAGGTGGATCGCACTTTGGATACTTTCATATGGACTTTAGGACAGGATGTCAGACAAAGTGGCAGAAATGTAGCGGAGGAAATCTTCTCACTATGATAGTTTCACCTTTTTCTTCATGCCAGCAAACTGACTCAATATTTTTTTACAACTTTTATTCATGTGATATATAGGCAGTGAGATAAGTTAGCTGTACTAATCACGTAAAAAATTCATTCACATTTTTAATTTAATTTCCTCTCATTAATTTCATTATAAAAAAAATCTTTTCTACTTGCTTTTGTTGTCTGCAAATTTTGTCCATGAAAACTGCCTGAAAGCACTTTTCCTTTTAATAATTCAGTTTAGAAAGAGAAGCACTGAACTGTTGAACTTAAAAACAGTAAAACCTTGAGTTAAACTTGCCTTTTAGTTTTTACTCTTTACTCAGACATTTCACCCCGTCTGAAAACAAATTATCAAGTTCACTTTCCACTTGAGCTCAACATCATCTTTTGCAGACTGGTTTATATGTATATAGTGATTACGTATGACAATAGACATATTGTACATGATATATTACGACATAATGCTACAAGACTACATGTTTAGACCTATATGAAACATCTCGTAAGACATGAAATCAAGTTTTTCTATTACATCAATTCAAGCATTTATGTAAATAAGAGATCTGACTTAATTCTGTGAACATTCTTCCTAAAGCCCAATTCAAACAGGAGTGAAATTAGCTGGGAACTGGGAACTAAGCCTTTTGCACCTAATTTGTGACACCTTTTTGCTGTTAGTGATCTGAAGCACACTGATGCTTGTCTGCAGGGAAGATGCTTCTGTCTCTATTACAATTGCATTCTGGTGGAGGATTGTGCAAATAACAGGAAGAGATGTGATACATTTTGATTGGATTTAAAAAGTTTTAAGTAATTTGTTCGGGGAAATTTTGCAGAGAAAACGTGTCGGCCTGTGAGGAGTAGGTAAAAAGTGCAGTTGTGTTAAAGAGGAAGCCTGTGGTGGACAAGAGAGTCAGGATTTCTGTTACATTTCCCTCCACATGTTTTTATGTGCATTTTCAAATTGCCAGAAAAAAAGGGAAAAAAAGTAATAATTAATAAAGGTAAATAATAAGGACTATAATTACTGGTGACATAGAGCATGAAATATAATATCAAACATACAATAGTCTATATGCACTCTCTATGGGTTAAAATCACTGCTTAATACTTAATACAGCTTCATGTTTTATTTTACAGATTACAAAGCCGACAGATTTGCACGGGATGATGAAGACAGACAACCTCTGCAGTTATTACAAATCACAGGAGGACCCTAAGTAATTCTTGTCCTGAGCAAACACAGCTTAGCTGTGATAAGCTGGGGAGATGAAAATTTACATTGGCGGTGCGTTCAAGTATGCTCAGACGTTTGTGGGTGAACAGCAACCTTACCATCCATGCCTACTGTTTTTTGGGGGTTTTTTTGGAGGGTCTGTGGCTCATTAGTGCAATGCTTTGTAGCAGATGACGACAGTTCCAGTTGTGTCTATATTAGCGACGGATTAATGATGAATGAAGGTTTGGAAAATGCATTTTGATAGAAGATCTCAATTATAGTTAGCTTTGATGAATTTCATTTCGAGGCACCAGTAATTCACTTCAGTCTTGTCGAGTCTCATGCTGTGAGCTATCTCCACCCTGCCCCGTCATAACCTCACATCAGTATCAGCTGACTCAATAAAGATGAATTGAATACTGACCGTCGTATAGACAAATGGATCTGCTGAGTGGAAAAAATGCAGCTTCGATCTAATGCATGAAAAATGTTGTTTCTGCAAACACAACTCATGTAGTCAGGTTTAAGAGGTTAGTTAATAGAACTTTATTGAATTTAGTGAAGGGCTGAACAGATAAACTTTATGTACTGACAGCACATATGAACTGCACATTATAAATCTGACATGGTTTACACTGCATGGGACAGTGAATGCGGCACAGCAGCACAGATCAGTTTTCCTCTTAGGATTGTGTGCAGAGATTTAATGATTGGGCAGTTAGGTGATGAACAGAAAATTAATTGTCAACTACGTTGGTATTCAAGTAATTGTTTATTTCATTTATTTTTAACGAAACCAAATGTTTCCTTCATCCAGCTTCTTAAATGTCAGGATTTGCTTTTGAGGGTTTTTAGGGATGTAGGAAATGGT
>NW_019471238.1:0-1387 GCF_002814215.2 Seriola lalandi dorsalis
GGTCAGACCCCTACGCGGTGAGTACAGGGTCATATCGTCTCTGATCAAAGTGCAGCCGCACCCATTATTATACTGCATTTATATATTGCGTGTGTTTATATTTGAGATTATTTCAAGGTCACAATATGCTGTTGGCCCAATGTCTGACTCAAACAGAGGAATGCTGAATGCTGTCAGCAATGCGATGTAAACAAATATGTGATACATTTTTCATTTTTCACAACAGTCATCAATTTCAGGCCATGAATACACAACCTGTTAATGCAGCTTTGCCTTTTATAATCTTTCAATGATGACCTTATGTTGGGCGTTTTTGTCCACTGCCCTGAGCACTAAACTCTGGTGTATTATCATCTCAGACTGACATACCTTGTCATACACCATCCCTTGCTTGTCAGGCTGCTTTCAGTTGTATCTTTGTAGCCTGCACAAACATACAAAGCAGAAAGCAGGAGAGAATTACCATAATGCTTTGTAATTTGAGGTAAAATTAATTTGATTCTATTGACTAAATGAAGTTCATTCAAACTTGGAAAAAGAACTAGATGATCTTTCTTTTTGTTTTTGGTGTTTTGTTTTGTTTGCTTCATGAGGAAATCAGATATAGTTAAGTGTTAGCATGAGTGATGAGGTACAGTTAAAAATGGTACTCCTGGACTAGCTACCAGGATACTCCCAGTATCAGTCCTGGTTATTGGTTCAACGTGAAGGAATGATGAGTGTTCAAGGGTTGACGTCTTCATTCACAGGGGATGACAGGACACGTGGCCTCGCTTGGGTTGAAATAACCAGTAGTGTGTTTTTCCTTCAGGAGCCTAAGAAGAGAGGGATATTCAGGACCATCGACAGTGGAAACAACCTCACCACTGATGACATTGTCCAGAGGATCATTGAAAACAGGTCAGAGTCTCCCCATGCTTAATTTAGCTCATACTTCCTCATCATCTTCTTCTATATTTTTTAATTCTATTGATCAGTCTGTATGTCTTTACTCTGTTTACTGATGTCTCATTTCTTGTTCTCAGATTGCAGTTTGAAGCCAGGAACCAGAAAAAGGAGGCCAAGGAGATGGCGGTGATTGAGGCAATGAAGAAGAGAGACCAGCAGGAGCAGAGTGAAGCTGCAGCCCAGACTGCTCACTAGTGAGACCTCCAGCCTGGGCCCAACTGGTTCTGTGTCTGATCTACTCCTAGTACTCAGCTTTAAAGAAGGTGGACAAACTGACCCAGACAGATGTTGTCCTAAACCAGGCCTGGCTCTGGATAAAATGACCCCGGTTTCCCTTTTGGTCTCTAGTAGTCCACTGGTGCAGAATCCTGCTTTTAACATTTGGTGAGGCAGTGTGTCCCACACACTGCTGGGTTAGCTCCTCTCAGCTCTTGTATAT
>NW_019471239.1:0-1944 GCF_002814215.2 Seriola lalandi dorsalis
TGTGCTGTCACTCTGACTTGTAGATTTCATTGCTGATCCCACACATTTATTAGAGCACGTCTACTCTTCTGTAACTTAAAATCAGTCCTTCACTGCAATTCAACCTCCAACTAAAATGTCAGTGACTTATTATCATAACATTACTCCAAAATCATTTGAGATTTAAGCCTCTTTTTGTTAACACTGTGGTCTAAATTGACAAAGGCTGAATGCCTGGATAAACTCTCAAAACAACGAGGTTTGAAAGCATGAGGCATTTCCCCCTGACTGGAGGTCCTCTCTGTGGGTGGTTTGGCAAGTGATATTCATATGAGTGAGACCCTCTTGAGACTTTCCTAAGCATAGCTCAGCTGGACCCAGCTCAGACAGGCTAGCAAGCCAAATGAACTGAGGGCAGGGAGGGTGGCTGCCGGTGTTGTGAGTTCTTCTGTATCTCATTACATCTGACAAACTGCCAGACAACATGCCAAACAGGCCTGAGCTGCAAGAGGTTCAGCATGAATTCTTTTGAGACAAAGCAAAATTGTGTCCTGAAGAGGTACTGTTGGTTTGGCATTTGAAAAAACGCTGGCTTTAATTGTGACCATCATGAGAATGATGGTCACAATTGTAATCACAGAAAAATGATAGTAAATGGTAGTAGCCCTTTTGGTCTGTGACCATATTTATGCTGGTTAAAATATGTTCGCTAAGTACTTGCACAGTTCACTGAGCAAGCAAACTGTAAAAATACATATGTATGAACTATTGGCCTTTGAACACAACCTTTCTGGACAAGACAGGATGCCTGACAGGCAACACATTCAGCATCTGCATTTGATACATTAAAAACACACATGCTCAGTTACTTACTTCATCTTCTCTAGTCCTCATGGTTTTGATTTCTCTTGTTATTCTGCATGTTTTGAATCATTATTGATTCCCATGACTTCATTTTTAAAAGAATATTTGTTTGTTTTCGCCCAGTATCCCAATTTAAACTACAAATAGTTGGTGTAGCTGGTGTGGGCACTCATTGGAGGTGAAAGGTTGTACATCAACTGAAAAAGTGATGCTAAATTATGCCGCCTGTAAACACCAGAAATACACCTGAAGCTCTGATATGTGTACTGGACTTTCCCGGTCTTTTCATGCAGTCTCCATTTGACAGAAGTCAAAGATGAAGCCTCCTTTGGTGCAACAACTAGCTGATATACCAAACATGTTACATGCCAAAATCGCAGATAAAAAACAGAAAATGCACTGATGATACCAGGTGGCCTTTCAAAAGAACATCTTCAAGTACCAGCATTTAAAAATGAATGTAGCAGTATCATTGTGAAACCATTAATGTGCTGTACTGTAACATCGATACATGTAAATGTTTCTAAACTTCATATTTTTGCATATGTTAGTAAACATGTTGCTAAGGGTTAAAAGAATAGACGATATCAATATTCCCACATTTCGTGGGATTTTCTACAGCGTGTGCAGCTAGTGTTTAGTCTCTCTGCTGTTTTGTCTTCAGTGCAGTGCGTCATCTTCCCACCCCTACAATAAACAACAGCAATTTGTTCAGTCCCATTTGAGCACTGAGACACAATCACTTCCCTGCATCACTATCAAAACACAATTTTTCACTGTATATCAGTGTATGGAGCCTGGCTCTCATTTTCCTTATGTTGACAGAAACACAGAATTGCTACTTCTTTTTCCGAGGTATGTTACCCCCGCAGTCAGCCAGCGAGGTGCGTTCAATCAAGCTTAAATCCTGAGCCATTATCTTGGCCTGCAGATTATGAGGCTTGATCGATGTCCAACTGATGACCTCATTCCACCACCGCCTCTTCTTCACATTCAAGAAGAGGGGAATCCCTCTGTATTGTCCGGTGGAGCCCGTGATTTAACCCTAGAAAGAGCTTCAGATCATTGTTTGACCTGAATTGTTAGCGTGAACAACAGGCA
>NW_019471240.1:0-1944 GCF_002814215.2 Seriola lalandi dorsalis
TAAAAAACTGGTAAGCATCAGACAAGTTCGGTAATAATTTATCTGAGGAGTTCAATGTTAATGCTCAACTAAATTACTTTTATAGTCAAACCAGGGCTAAAACCGATTCTGTGTTCACATCATATTTTACAGAAAAGCACTTTGTTTTTGTATCACCGGTGAAACAAACTACACACGTCAACAAACTAGAAACTAACAAAATAAATTTCCACACAGCCATATTTGGCATTATTCAAAGGAAACCCACTATTAACACTAATACAGTTGATTAAGCTAATTTAAAAAAAGCTTTACTTTTTGTATGAGGTTAGTGAAATGCTACAAAAATAGCACAATCTAAAATAGCTGATTTTAAAGGCTTAAAATTACCTTTCTCTGCTATGCACACAAGGCTAGGCTACGTATGTTTTCCCATTTTGCCAACTTGTGCTAGCTATGCTAACTTTTTGGCAACGATAAATATAGCTGATAACTTTTGCTATAACTGCTTGTTACTGTCACTATTTTGTCAAATTCACTAGCAGTTAGCATCTATCTTTCCACATAGAAACCATAGCCATAGTTGCTAACAGTCACTGCCGACTGTGAGTAGCTTGTCAGTGTTGCTAAGTTAGTGGCTATTCTAGGTACTCAACCATTCTGTCACAAACAGTTATCATCTACCCTGGCCCCCTAACTCCTTGTGAGCATCACACCAGAATTAGCAACTATGCTAGCCATTTAGCAACCATAGACATAGCTAACTGCTGCTTAACTTTTTTTGTGACTATTACTGGCTTTTCACTGTCCACTTAGCATCTACATTATGCTAGAAAATTAGAGGCCTGATGTCACAATTAGTTAGCAGTTTTGCAAGTTATTTAGCAACCATTGTGATGTTATAAGCATAGCTGTGCTTGCCTTAGCAACTATTGTGACTGCCACTAGCAATTAGCAGCTTGGCCAGCCAAGTAGCAACTATAACCTGTATCTATTAAAATTAACTGTAAACTTAAACAGACCAACAATGCTAGGTGATTTAACATTTCAAAAGAGGATATAAAGTTTTACTTTAAAGTAAATTTCACCTGTAAAACTGAGTAACATAAACACCAGACTGTCTAAAATCGAGTTTAAGCAAGAATAAGTAACATGTCAAAACACAAAATCAGATTGCATCAGTTTTAACATCAATATATCATGGTAACATCAGTTCTGGTAACAGTGTTCACAGATGAACACATTACAGTGTATAATTTTCATAAATGAGTTTTAGATTGAAATTGTTAATAGGTTCTCTTTCAACCTAGTTTCATTCATTGTTATTGTCCTATAAGTTGCAGTTTCATTCATTTCTGTAGCAGAGGATGTTGGATCTTTTGTTTCAGGTTCCCAGTTTTCACTTTATCAGAAGAATAAGTGCGGTACAAATGTCTCTTCCTGTTTCATAGTATAAACAAACCAGCCTTTGCACAATAAACAATCTGAGATTTCCGGTGAACTGTGTGTTCACAAATAGCATTGTAAAGAACAAGAGATGCTGCCAAACTGCTTAAGAAGTCATGACGAAAATCCTGATATCATTGATATTCAGTACAAACAAGAGGCACTAAGGACATGAGACACTTATTGATCGATATTTGAAACCTTTACAAACCAAAAAATAAATAATACAGGTGTGTAGGAGATAAAGAAATCTCCCACACTTTGTCAAAACTTGCGGTGTGAAATTATTTCTAAAGTATCTAAAAGTTCAAGTTGACCTGGTTTTACCTCTCCTGAAATCTGTTCACTATGTTTGTACATCAAAGAAGAAAGAACTATCATCCAGGCATGTTTTTAAATATACAAAACACGTTAAGATTTGATGAAATGTGGAGTTTTCAGTAAAGTGAATGAGTCTATACCTTGCCAGTATTTTTAACTCTTCTCCCACCTTTATGAGTATATATATAGGCCGTTTGG
>NW_019471241.1:0-2592 GCF_002814215.2 Seriola lalandi dorsalis
AAGGCCTGCGTGTCAGGGGACAAACTGCAGGAGTAATGTGGGAAAGAGGGCACTCACAGAAAGGCTGTTTGTCAGGGGGTATTTTCTGTCGGGGTAGACAGGGTAAGAGGGTAAGAGAGAGGTCATGCAAGATAAACATGGCACCAATGCTGAAATAATAAAGACTCTCTGTCTCAGTCAGCCTGTAGGACCCTGGACCTCTGGCTGCCATGCCAGTTTGGATTTTTATTTGTTCTGAACGTAAACATCCGTCTTGACTGATGGTGTCCTAAAGAAATCTGCCCCACCGTGTCTGACTAGAGACATCCCAGGGGATTTATGTCATACATCCAGATTCCCATGGGCCATGTTGAGAGAGACGGTGAATGCAACTTGATGCGGTAAGTCTGTGACTTTGACACAGAAGTGCAAGAGGAAGTCTGTGGATTATTTTTAGCTTCTCCTCCCATCAAATTAGTTCAGCACAGGAAAAATCCATTTGTGTTGTTAATACTTGCACAAAATGCAATTTGATTTCCTTTTTGGATTCAGATGGTGGATCCAAACTGTACATCATCAGTTGTGTGCATAAATCACGTGGTAGTAGGGTGGATGGGTGTTTCTGTTAAAATAACACATCAGGCTTTAAATATAAATACAGTCCATTAATTGGCAGCAATCCTTGTGTCCAAAAAAGGGTTTTTTGGTCACAACCTTACTGGCTGGTTTGTGTTCCTGTAATGTTTCCTGAGGAGACAGGGAAAGTGACATGTCTACCTGATAGCAGAAGTCTTGTTTTCCTTCCGTTTCCTCTGCAGACATGTTCAGTGGTTTCAGTTCTCTCATAACCTTGACAGGCTGTCAGTGGTGAAAAATGCTCCAGATAGTCATCGCCCCCTGAGAACCCTTTTTCCTTAAGCGTGTCAGGCCTGAGGTCTTGGTTCAAGGTATATGTTTGTCTGTGCGTATTTTTCCAGAGCGAGTCTTTTAACACATTTGTGGTGAAGACTCTGTATAAATTTCCTCCTCACTTGCATGAGTGCTATATCTTGGCCAGCATCTGTCCCCCTTAATCATCTGTTTGTTGTGTTTTAGAGGAAAGGAATTCAGGCATTGACTGCCTGGATCAGTGTAAAGCCTGGCAATTAGAGGAACAAGAAGGTTTATCAGCCCATCTGAAGAAGTGATCCATTGCAGGTCTTTCTTTTAATAACCATCAGATTTGCTCTTGTAGCATCTGTCTTCAATTAAGGGGCAAGTTGCAGTTTCCCATGCGGGAGGTTCATGCTGCGGGTAATGCAGTCATCAGCTGTGGGAACCAAATGCTCTCCATTTGTGTGAAAAGGCAGCTAGTTCAAGCACAGGTGGCAAGCTTGGTATGAATGTTAGCCTGTACGTAGTGTTTTCTTAAGGATTTGAAATCTGTCTGTGCCCCCTCCCTAGGAAAACAAGGATTTGGAATTGCCATATGTCAGCAAACAGGAGGGGAAAGGTAATGAGCTACGATTGTTGAATTTTGTCCAGAAGTGTTAAAGATTGTGGGTTTATCTGCTTTACTCTGTCCTGTTAGACATTTAAAAGAATTTTGCTTTCCTCACCCACACCATCTTTCTACACCTACGGCCTTCGATAAGACACTAGAAAAAAAAATTTAAGACCCAGACGTCTGCAGGATATCTAGGTTTTAGCGTATTATTCCTGGTCTAGCTTCTCATTGACCAAAAGATGATTAGCATAGTTTTGGTCTGGTTAGCTCAGAGGTCATAGTGGGCAGGATTATCAGAGGATTTCTGAGACAAGTTCAAAGCCTGCCCTTCAACATGGATAATCTACAGGTTACACAAACTAACTCATCATTTGAAAATCAATTGGCTAAACTTGGTCAAAGGCTGTTTAAGGAGGCTGCATTCTTGACGATGTCACAGTAGCAGTGCTGCATTGACTGGGCATAAATCAGCATTTTACGGCATTTGTTATTCTTTTCTTCTCAAAGATCCTGTAAGATCCATGGTCAAGGCAGGGCCCAACAGATTAAAAGTATAAACTTTATTTGCAGTTTACAGACAGAGAATATTTAACATGAATTAAAGGAGCTATCTGTAAGTTTTACAACGTAGCCAACGTTAGCAATAACAGCTGTTATTACCAGTCTGGAACAAACACTGCGAGTTCAGCATTAAACGTCATTACATTACTTGCCTAGAGCTGTCTCCAGCTGTGGAAAGCAGCGCCCATGTTAACTCTTTTCCTCTTGTTTGTTGTATTGTGTATCCATGCTCTCAACGGTAACTAGATAATATCATCCTACTTTGTCACAGTACATACATCATATAGTAACAGCTGAAGAGACCAAGCAATGAGAAGTATTCTGACTTGTGCAAATCTGTGATGTTTTTGAAACAAAAATCCATTGTATACGAGTCCAAAAAAGAATTTTGTTTCATATTGATAAGATGGAAAGATTTTTCCATGAGTCACTTGTTGTGCTTTGTCCTAAAATGAAAAAAAAATTTTTGTGGCACCAGAGTTTCTTGTCTATTAAACAAGATTTACTTCAGTCCAGGCTGCAGTTGCAGGGACCCAACATGAAGGCAGTGATCTTAATGTACAGAA
>NW_019471242.1:0-3280 GCF_002814215.2 Seriola lalandi dorsalis
CACTCTGTGATGTGGGGAGGGAGATGAATGGAGCTGGTATGTGAGAGTTTAGGTCAGTGAAGTGGCAGGGAGGAGCAATGACACCTAGCTATCAATCATGTCAGTCATGGAGCTTGGGGTCATGCACAGATTGGGAGAGGTTGATTATGATATGAGAAAAGTGATAACATCAATCAAATTTCACCTGACAAAATGATCTGATACAAGTTTCCATCATCTTAAATGTCACTGTGCTACACAGCAAAAAACGTCTTCATTTTCTGCACTGATTTTCTCTACCCACAGCTTCTTGTCGACCCTGCAATGATACAGAACTCCTGATGGCAATCTGCAACAGTGACTTTGGTAGGTACACATATGATCTCACTCAACATCCAAAATCTGTTTTTCACTGTACAAGGAAACACACTGACAGAGCACCCATCATTAAATTCTCATGCCGATATATTGAAGTTTTCCTGCCCTCTCCATATCATCTGACTGTTTCTTTACAAAGTAACATGTGACTTAGCCACACTGTACAAACTATGAAAATATGAATGGGATTCGGTCTGAGAGACAAAGGGTGTAAATGGCATAATAGATCTTGTATAAATGTTTCCAACTGAGAATGAAGCTTTAAGCAACAGTTACATCCAAAACGGCATAAATGACCAGTAAATATCAGCTGCAGTAAAGTAAATTTAGTAGTCATTCAAGTATTGTACATACTATTAAATGCATTTACTTTCATTTTACTTATATGCAACTTTATGCTTCTCCTCTGCATTTATTTAAGTAGTATATATAATATGTTGTAATTTTTATTTATTTCACAAACATACTTATTAGTTCCTCTACAGATTTTACATACAAAATAACAAAAGATAATTTTAGAAACTGTAATTAAGTGTCATAAGTTAGTAATTTTCTGATAGTACATTTGTAATATTACTCAAGATTTTGAGGGCTTTTACTCGTAATGGAGTATTCGTACATTGTATTATTGCTGATTTAACCTAGGTTAAGGATCTGAATACTTCATCAAAGCAGCAGATCTGCTGGCCGTGCAGTTAGCAGAGGTCAAACAGATGTGTGTGTGTGTGATGATGGGGGGGGGGGCAGCTGCCGAGTGGGAGGGGCCTGTGCTTGAGAAGAATCAATAGAGATTGATTGCCATGCTTTGGTCTCACAAAACCCCTATGCCCATTTTAAGGAAGGTGAAAGCACATGAGCAGTAAAAGTGCACATGGCTGAAGAAGAAAAGTAAAAGTCAGAAAACACTGAATAAATGTAGGAAACTTATATGATTTGGAAATAAATGGATTTCTAATATAGATCTTTAACTGATTATTTACTTGATTTTCATGCACTAAATTTATAAACATGGTAAAGGAAATTCTGCCATTTCTTTTTCAGTGGTCCGAGGCTACATCAAGAATGTCACCCACAGCCCTGAAAGTCAGACATCATTGGTGGAGGTGACAGCGGTGAGGGTGTACTGGCAGCGCAGTAGAGTGTTTGAGCAACAAGTGGCTCCGGGGACATCTCAATCCATCCCATCTTGGCATGGACACATCCACACACTCCTACGGTGTCACGTGAAGCCCGGGGATGGACAGTTTCTCTTCACAGGGTCAGAACACTTTGGGGAAGCTTGGTTAGGGTGTGCCCCGCGATACAAAGACTTCCTGTCTGTCTACCAGACTGCCCGGGCGGCACGTCGGAATTCCTGTGACTTCCCTTCAGACTGAGGAAGTGTGTTGTTTTGGTGGCACTGAGCCCTACAGTTTTCATCCACAGGCATTCTCACCCCTGTACCGGCACTGTGGGATCCCTGTAATGTTTTAATGTGCCTTCAAGGTGGCGTCCAGTATCACCAGCAGGGAGAAAGCTACTGAACTTCTGGTGAAAAACACATTTGGAGGAGCAGAACAGGGGCAAACAGCAGGGGCCTCCTGCACTGAGGCTCAGGGAGGACTAGCCTTTGTCTCTTTCCCATCACTGCCCTCGGTCCTGGGAGACTGAGAAGGGGTTGGGTTGCTGCTCCCTCTTTGTGCTTCTCCCCACATCGACTGTTGTTCACTTTGCTGGCTCAGTGTGACAGTTGCCCTCTGAACTGAGGCGGGAGGGTAGAATGAAGGGCCGCCATTTATAATCACCAGTTTGTCTTAGTGAGTAGACTTGAACATATATGACTGTCGAGTTATTTTCATTCGGATTCATCTGTGCTGAAGTTTCAAATCCTCTTTGTTTTGTCTATTTATACTCTGTGTTGTTGAAAAATAAATAATTTCAAGATTCCTCCACATATCTTTCTTTATTCAAAGGATGATTTGCCACATTGTCCAGTTCTAGTAAAAATAATATTTTTCTTTGTTTTAAGACTGATTTACTCCGATGTCTGTTCAGCTTTCATGGTACAGTTGTTTAAGCTTTCATTTGATCTTAAATTCTTTAGGTATTGAGATGAGCCAAAGAAACATTTGGTAGAAGTTTATATTTGACTGGATTCAATAAATCCTCTAGGTCTTTCACTTTTATTGTCGAGATCAAATGCTTTAACTCTGCCAAGCGTCCTTGAAAAAGTGAAAGGTGTTTTATTTTTATGTGTTGTAAATCACGGTGAAAATAGACTCTTTTGGCTGCTGCAGCCAAATATCTAAAGCAGTGGTTGTTTTAATATATGTTAGATTGATAAACATTCATAAAGGCATGTGGTTTTTGAAAAGTACAATTTTGGTTTTGTTATCTACAATAAAGAAAAATTCAAAATTTGAATTTCAAACATATTATTATTTTTACATAATTACACATTTTTATCTTAACGGAGAATCTCAGTTCATATGTGAGTGATAAAGTGTTCAGAAGTGATTCAGCTCATCACCAATGCATAAAAATCTAAATTTCATGAGGTCTTCTATTTCACAAGAATGCAATGACCGCTTAAGCCTCTGCACTCTTTCTCTGCTAAACCCTTAAATGAACTTACGCCCCTCAATTCTCATCATATGCTGCATAATCTCTGATTTTATGAGGAGAATGGCGTTTAGAGCTGAAGTGTCCTACAAGCTTATTTAGCTCCTTTTTCCCTTTGCATACCATCCTTTCCCCTGTAATCAGATTCTTATGATAATAGGATAGCCCTAGCATAAAATGAAATACAAAATCTCCTTAAATGGCAAAAGCTCTGAGCAGACTGAATCAAACTTTTGTGTGGCCCCTGCATCACGGCCCAAGAAGACGAATGGACAGATGTGAGGCCCCAAAGCCTGGGGATCCTCCCCCTCAGCCCCTCCCA
>NW_019471243.1:0-1994 GCF_002814215.2 Seriola lalandi dorsalis
ACTGAGGATTCAGGCGATTTTACCAGAGGTGGCCAGCATCATGAGGGGGTGATTTAGGCAAAAAAAACATTTTTGTCAAAACATGACTTAGGCCATTATTTTAGGAAGGTGACGATATAAAGCTTTAGGTGGAATGGGTAGAAAACACACACAGATACTGTCTACCGTCCACTCAATTACTGTACTTAATTACAACTTTTATTTATTGATAAATTTCAGGGTTACAAAAATTTAGAAAATTAGAATAATGACGAGAAAAGGATATTAGATAACATTTTACTGAATGAATGTACCGTAAAATTTTGAGGAACTTTATAATTATAATCCACTATATTTCAAAGGGGAAATATTGTTCTTATTCCACTACATTGTAGCTAAATAGTAACCTTGCAGATTAACATTTTTCATATGTAACATAGGATCAGATCATAAGATATGACTTTTTTTTTTATGTATTCAGTAAATTAGCTCCAACTCGATCACTTACAACATTAACACATCACTCTTAACTCATTACTGCATCAGACATAATAAAACAATAATATAGTGCGTCTGTAACACTTTTTGATATTTAAATTTATTATTAGGCTAATTAACCCTTTGAATGCAGGTAGTATATTTTTACATTTCGGTATATTCTATTTTATGTCTAAAGGAATTGAATACTTATTCGACTACAGATAACGGTGATATGAGGATAGAAAGTGCTGACTGATTTAGAACTACAATTCCCATCAAACGTGTCGCTTAATGATGACGCACACATTGAGAATTTTCAGGAAGGTTGCAAAACAGTTGCGTCAGAAACTTGCGCACTTGTACCCAGAAAGGTGAACGACGAACGTTGCTCTCTCGGTATGTAACTTTGAATTGTACCTCAAAATAACATCCGCATGTCACTGAAAATGTATTAGTAATGTTATTAGTTAGTTTATTTTCTTAAACTAAAACGGAAATACCTGTAGTGTCTAAAAGACTGTCTTTTACGCAGATATGTCGTGCTAGCTAACGATAGCTAGGTTACTTAAGTAGTGAAACAGTAGGATATCAAAGTTTATTTTCTTCTCGGTATTATTGTTGTATTACTTAAACCTTTTTTCCTAACTGACTTTGTGATTTCCACATAATCAAACAGACAGAAATGGGCTACCAATGTGCTACTTAGCATCATGTCGCACTCAGTTTCTGTACCTGTGTTTATATCTCAGGCTGATACAGGATAACATACAGTGACCATGTTGGTTGCGAGGCTGACATGCCTGAGGAGTCTCCCCTTATCCGTGCTGAGGCAGGGCTTCCCGGCCCTGAGAGCACCCACTCTGAAGGCCTGTCCACCCCTGCTCAGGCCCCAGCAGGTACAGTAAAGTTAACACTGGCACACATAGCTCTCTAACAAGCTTCTTCGTAATTGTGTCAACTGTCCATTAGGATGACACCACCACTATTATTGCTGCTATGAAAACAGTAGACAAGGTTAGAAGAAACTCTTATAAATCTTTGGTCACAACAGCAGAAACTGAAATACATAAACAATTAAATCATGTAGTTGGCCTTGAATGTCTAGAAGCAACCCCTTAAAGCATTTAATGTACATAAAGTGTCAGGTCCCTAGTTCTTTTTAAATACATCCAAATGAGTCTTTCCTTGATGTGACTTGTGAGTTTATCATCCAGTCTGTTGTAATACTGTATGTATATCTTATTGATGGACAGATTAAGACTCGAAACAAAGTCTACAATTTGACTAGAAACAGAATAAATGTCAGATAATGCCTCCACTCCACTTTGTTTTGTATACAGCACTTGCCTCAGCCAGGGTCCTGGGTGAGAGCAAAGTAACTAGAAGAAGCCTAATATTCCTCATCATCACGAAATAAGATATGTTGGCAGCAATTCAGATGTTTCAAACAGGATAGAAAAAATTGTCCAGTAACTGATGTGGTGCAACTTTGAGCCAGTCTTGTCCCATTAGTGTCCTCATTAGTGCATCTGAAC
>NW_019471244.1:0-1233 GCF_002814215.2 Seriola lalandi dorsalis
GTACCTTGATTTTTGCTCCTTTTTATTGGTTTATATTATCTAGCAGCTGTGTGATTAGCATTGTGCAAGCTTGCATGTTTTAACTAGATAAAAACAAAGAAATCAACTGTGACAGGGAGTTCTCTGAATGTTTGTGTCTCTGTAGCTTTAATACAGGGACAGCAAACTTATGTGAGCAGAGGGACACTGTATAATTACAGTCTGGTCAATGAAGAAATATATTAGCCTTCAATTGAAGAAAGGTCACTTGAGATCTCTGGCTACAGGTTTATGTTCCATAATAAGCTTAAAATAAATTGTTACTCTGTGGTGTTAAGTCACTCACTTAATTTCCATCACATATTACTTGAGTGTTAACCCAATCACATTACAGCCTCATTCACAGGCCCAAGCATGATACCAGTGTATATTAGCGTTTTAAAGCAAGAAATTTGTATCTTTGAGTCAAAATAAATTCTTGACTTTGTTTAAATAGGCCCAAATGTACTGATATAAAGCCCATCTCACATACCTTAATAAGACACATCAGTAATGTATGTGATGTTTAGTCATGCAAAACAAGGTAAAGCTTGGTTACATGTCTAAATAAGACATGATGTTTTGTGAAGCAAAATAAAGTGTCCAAGAAGAAGCTCCCCAGCTCCCATACAGCTAACGAAAAGCCTGGCCACAGGACGACATTATAAATTAACAACTGCAGGGTATTTAGACATTGTACTGTAGAGTTTGTTCCCATTTGTTTCCCATATGACAGCTTTTCTTTGATGTCGTTTCATCAGTCTAAGTTAAGGCCTAAGCTGTGAGATCACCTATGGGATGATCTTCATCATAGAGTCATTTTGTTCGCATAAAAAGATGCATCCAAGCACGTTGAGTGTACAGAGAGCCTGAAGAAAACAAAAAGGGCCAAACCTTCATGCCTCAACAAGCTGGCTGTCAGTTGCACTATTCATTTTTTCTAACATCTGCCAGTATTCTCAGTAACACTACACTGCAACTGCAAATGTAATAGTAAAAGTAAAATTTAGATTCTCAAGGCCAGAGGAATGTCAGGCAAACATTGCTATGAGCATCTTCAATTTGTGCATGTATCCCACGGCCAGCAAAGAAGTGATAGTCAGCACGCTTAGCTCACTGGCAAGGCTGAATCGTGCAAAGTTTTTTTCTGTTTTTTGGCTCTTTCCAATAAACAGGATTGCTTTAAACAGGTCCTACTGTGGCATGCATATGTGA
>NW_019471245.1:0-1942 GCF_002814215.2 Seriola lalandi dorsalis
AGTGGCCCACGATAGCAAACTGACTCTGATAACAGTTTCTCTTGCAAATAATAAATTACAAACCTAAAATTCTTCTAGGAAAAATAGAGGGGAGGTAAGAAGGTACATGAGGAAAGCAGGAGAGAGCGAGACTGAGAGGGGGGGTGGTGGTTGAGAGTGATAAAAGAGGGTTGGAGGGGAAGATAGAGAAAGATAGAAAGAGGGGGAGAAAGACCCTGTTGTTGAAACATGGTTAAATAAGTAAACAAGGCGAGGTCAAAACCTGGTATATGGCTGGACCGTGTATGGTCAATGTGCAAAACTGAGAATATACTTGAAAACTGTTGTGGAACTGCTGTAAACAGCAATAAGGATGGAAATGGAAAGTAGCTAAAGCCTCCTGGGAAAGTCACTAAATGTTGCTAGATTGTGTAAAAATTAGCATATTCATGACATCATTGCATCGTATTTGTATTTTGCCTCGTGTCAACCGGTTTACCCCTTTATCTGTTTGCTTCTCTCCTACTCTCTGTGCTCATTTACAGGTTTAGGTGCTTTTTTGACGTTGCTAAGGGCTTCAGAAAATGAAACTGTTGTGGATTTGCTGTAAATGCCTCTTGATGACATAGGCTAATTCAATATGTTTGGCCCAAATCATTTTGAAAGAGCAATGGCCAGTGGGAAAAGTCCAATACTTGCTTGACCAATGGTGTAACTTTATCACTCACTCACTCACTCACTCACTCAAGAGAAAGGGTAATGAGAAAACGAGAAAAAAAATGTTTGATAAGAGAAGAATTCCTTTCATATTCTTTCTCTTCTTATTTCTTTGTATTCTTTCTACCTGCTTCACCTCCACTGTCATCATTCTTCTATCAAGAAATTTTGTTTATCTTTGACCAAAGCTGGCTAAAATTTAAAGTATTAGTGGTCTATTTATTTGGTACTTTTGGTACATTGGTGCAATGAAACAATCTGGTCTTATACAAATAATGGTTATATGCAACTGCTTTCTAACAGGAAATACATTTTGTAGAAAACAAAGTGACTCATGTTTTCTATTAACATAATGAAGAAATGTTGTTGTATTTGGCAAGTTGCAAATGCTGACACTGAAAATTGTTCTCAGACAACATATTTGTTTCTTGTTGTCTTTCAACACAATCAAGCCAGGTGGCAATTATGTTGCCACCGCAGTGTGTTTGGGAAAACAGTTTAGTTTTATATGAACGTGATTTCTAGGCAACAGGGTTGTGTGAAACCAAGCATGTGGGTCCTTAATTTCTTCCACAAGCAATGGCGTAGCTCTGGATGTAGTTTGTGGAGCCTAGTTTTTGGCCATTATCAGAAGCTGATATTTGGTCCAGAATTTTAGATTCACTCATGATTTTATTCATAATCCTTTTCCTAGCCCTTGTTGTTATTGAAGAAGGCTACAGTGAATTGCAGGCAATCTCTTCATGTGGTTGCATGTGTTCAATAAAAACAAAAAAAGAAAGAAAGAAAAAGAATCAAGTTAATATTGGTCCATTCTTCAAAAATGTGCATTAGATTCAATTATATCTTTTTTTACTTTTATGGCAAAATATTTGAAGTGCTTGCTTTCAGCAGTGTCTTTGCACTAGGTTAAGGTTTGGGATAGGCAACTCAATCACTTTAGATTAGGGAAAGATCTTGGTGACCGTTAATGAAAAGGAAAGAATTTACAAGTCTATTGCCGAACAAAAAGGTCGGATTCACTACACGCACATCCACAATGCTTATTTTCTGCTTTACTACATATAGGAGACACTATTGTTTTCTCATATGACCTTTGGATAATATCTGGAACTGGTTCTCGGGACATTGTCCTGGGTTCATATTAAAAAGCCGTGCTCAACAGGAGTTGTCCTTTCACACATGAAGCACACAACAGGTCCGTGTAAGATGAGTTCTCACCCACTGGAAATATTCTGTTTGGTTT
>NW_019471246.1:0-4321 GCF_002814215.2 Seriola lalandi dorsalis
CATCTTTGTCTTCATTATCACACCCATGGTGGGAAAAAGCACTGCTGCTATTGTGTGATAGGTAGACACAAAAGCTGAGGGTAGTGAGCTGGCCAATCCAGTGACACACCATAATGGTTGCTATGTGTGACAAAGAAACTCCCAGAAATGTGCCTTGTGCTATACTTGAGATTTGTGGCAGAGGAGAAATATCTATCTCTCTGGCTCACAAACTGGATCCCTTAGCAGAGATGCACAAACATTTATTGGTGTGCAGATTTTGATAGGAATCTTGCAAAAAAACAAACAAAAGCTATTCAGAATTTAAAACAGCTATTTGACACCTTATTAACAGAGCAAATACAAAGGCAGAGTACATACAAAGAAAGAGTTGCCTGACCTGTTCCTTATTCTCTCAAAGCTGTTAACCTTTAATTAGTGTAATGGACAGCTCCTTCTACTTGAATGTACCTTGCATTTATTGTATCAGTCCTATAGAATTACATAGCAAGGATAGCAGCCACTGAGAGAAACATACAGTAAGTATTTTCTAAACAAAGTAGATGTAGAAAATCTACTTTCACACTGAGGAAAAACTGAATGAATTCAAAAATACAAATCATAAAAATCTCATCATTAGAATATTTAACAAGCATCAGTGAGTGTTTACTTAAAGTAATTTGATATAACAAGAAAACTTCTTCAGCAATAACACACAGGAAGCAGACAAAATGATGGAAATGCCCTAGGGAGAAAGTGAGAAGGTTTCCATCACAATGACAGACACTTGATTGAAAAGCCAGTTTGCAGAATTCGTCAGCTATAAAAGCATCCCGGCAATCAGCACCCAGCCTTGAGCAGCCTTGAAAACCATCCAGCCAACATATGCAGAACACAGACAAACTGTACTGAAAGAGGAACAAGTTGAAGCTATAACTAACCTGCAGGCAGGCAAGTATAGCCAGGATTTTAGAAATACTCAGGTCATGGTCATAGTCCATATTCCTCAAGCAAAAATTCAAGAAAGGCCATAATAAAAAATTTAAAAAAACTCCAAGCACAAAAATTTACATTTTATTCAGTCAGTTTTTATCTCTCTATAATTGTGTTTTCAAAGCTTTCTGCACATTGCCAGGTATGAAATATCATGGTTAAATGATCTATACACACTAATTTCAAGAGAATAGCTAGTTATTTCAAACACACAGCCATGGCATAAGGTGGGGCTCAACGACAATTTAGGAAGTGAGAAAATTTACAGGCTGTGTCGGACACAAATAGACCTAAATCCAAGGAGGAATATCTTACTGTTTCTTTTGCTTGCTGGACTAGATTTTTGTAATCTGATTAGCTAGGCAGAAGAGTCCTGAGTGCACTGACAGAGATGCAGTGTTGTGTGATTCAATGTGACATGTGCATGCAACCTTAGAGCTGCAAAGAGTCACCCTGGTGTGCACAGTAGCTCTCCAGCTGTGAGCCCGGCAATTCAAACACTCCCGTTCAGCACCGATGTCCCCAATTACATTCTGTATTTATGTGTATGATCACGAAGAATTCACAGTATTACAAGCTATAATTTTAGTACTACAGCCTTTGTCATACAGAATACTGAGAACAAGGTTAGGGTTAAAGCCTGTATGATAACAGTGAACGTGTGTGACTGAGGGACAGGAAGTGAGTAAGTGTGAAGTGAGATGCCAGTTAGCATGTGTTTAAAGGGGAGACAGAATTTGTGGCAGTGGATCATGTGATGTAAGCACTGGAAGTGAGTGTTTTAGGTCGATAGGCACAAACAGTGGAAGTAAACGCAGAGCTCGGCTTTTGTAAAAAGGATGTATCTGACACAGCAGGAGAGGAAAATATCTGACCGCTGCAACTGAGAGTGACAGAGAGAGTTCGAGAAAAACAGACACTTGAGATGAGCCTTCAAGTGATATATTAATCAGGATCGCAACTGTACATTGTTATACAAAAATATAATTGGTGTTGTGTGAAAATCTGCATGTGTCTTAACATTAGTTCAAGCTGAAGGAAACTTAATATGTTTGAAAGGTAGAAGTGGACAAAACAAACAAATTTGATGCAGGCAAACTTGATTTGTTCTTTTGTTCTGTCACTTGCCAATGTCATACATAAAGCCATATATAAATGAATGAACATGACCTCTACAGGGACACACAATTATTAGGCCACTGAGTAGGATGAACTTTCCTGTCCTATTCTAATGCTTTGTCACAGTCACAAGTTTAGCCTGAAAAATGCTGTGCTGTATGCACTGCAGGAAAAAAAAAGCAGTTCCCTTCTGAGAAAAGACTAAGTGCCTCTTTTTGTCCACAGTTCAAACTTCAGTTCAGTTTGTAGCACTGACTGGTTCCTCCCTGAAACACGCACCACTGTGATACAGAAAATGACATACACAAGAAAAGGACCCTTCAGTTTGGTTCTGTCTCAGTACTCCCACATTAGATTTCTGGCATTATTCACCACAAACAATAGGACAGGGCATTGACACATGACTGTTGTAATTGGTGTTATTAGACACAAAGAATCAAAGCTCTACTAATGATGTTGCTCTCTAGTTAAGTCCCTTGTATACATCATCTTACCAGAGCAGGATAATGCTGTTGACAAATCTTCAGAGCTCTACTATGTGTCAACTTCTCCTCCTCCCACTTCTGCAGTCAGTGATGTTTCTCAACTTACAGTAACTGCTCTTTACACTGTTTGCATAGGATTAGCATTTCTCTGAAATGAACATTTATAAGTGTCATTTCTAATTTATCAAAGTATTTGCATTACTATTTGACAAAAAGAAGATTATTATTATTCCTGAGTGAAAATGGATCACACACTACTGTCTGCGAGAAAATTTAATCGTGCACTGACTGTGAAATCTGTTGCAATTTACAGTTTCGCTGTGTGTTGCAGCAGCTTGTTTGTGAGTTCATCTCAAAGAAGTCTCAAAGGTGTGTAACAGGATGTGGTTAAAGAGCTGCAGTGCCGTACTGTAGAAGCAAAACTCCACAGTGAAATGAACTGTGCTGGTGGATTTACATTTCAACAGCCTTTAAATAAAGCTGAAGATTTTGCTGAGCTGATTCCTGATGGCTGAATTTGAAATTCTTGTTTGTAAGCAGGGCAGAAAGACAAGAACAAAATTGTTCATCATTTTGCACATAAATTAACAGAGGGTGTTGGTAACCATCATAGCATCAACAAAATGCTTGTATATAGGTTCCACATGTGCTCAGCAACTTTTCAAGGCTGTGAACATCCCTGTATTCTGTTTATAAGGTGTAGGTAGAGACGTAAAGTCACGTACAATAACTTCATCAGGTTGTTATAGTGTGTGTAAAGTTTTTACATTCACAGTTTGTTCTATTATGATCATCAGAATAGTCTGAAATGTGAGGCACTGGGTAAGGAACATTACATGGGAACTGCACAATGTACAGAACTGCATGATTAATGTGCCAAAATCAGAACATATCATACTTGTCAGATATGAAACATTTTGTGCGTATGTTTCTAAGTATGAGCTTTTTTTGTGCTTTGTATCGTACAAGCATGTACAATTCCTGCCATAATGGCTGTATTAACTTATTTAATGTTAGATTTATTTATTTTTTTAATCTTTCACTGCTATGCATCGTTAGCCAGGGTGAGGTGAACTGAACTAGAGAGCTCTTCAGACAGAAACACACTGAACCTGGTGGATTTAGACAGCTTGATGAAACTGTCTGAGGAATGTGCTTAGCTATCAGCGCTCCTATAGTCCTGGCCAGATACAGCATGTCTCAACATGAATGTAGAGTATATTGTCCAACCTGGGGATTCGCATGTTGATCCTTTGAAAAGACGCAGCTGCAACTCTATTTACATTTGGGATAAAACCACACACAAACTTCTACATCTAATGTGTTCTGTGCTTATGTCTGCAGTAGTCTAAAAAGCTTGTTGTGAAACAAGGCCACTAAAACTGTGGCATTCAGGTTTGGTCTGAGAATGGTTTAATCTCCCATTAATTAACGTGGATAAGCACTTGGAGGGGTGTGTGAGTGTGTGTGTGTGTGTGTGTGCAGCTCAAAGTGGGTCTGTGGAAGCCGTCAAGACAAAAGCATGGGCCAAAGCTTTTGAACTGGTACTTCCGACTTCTGCTATTTGTGACATTTTCTCTCTTCCTTTTCTTGCAGGCTGTTTCAACTTCATGCTGTGCACCGCTACAGAGGAACCTGTAGGTGTAACACGCCTCATTCCTGTCTGCCCAGACCTCAAATATCATGCAAATGTGAACCAAGCACAACTTGCATATTCAGTCACCTAACTGTATACCTGCACATAG
>NW_019471247.1:0-1941 GCF_002814215.2 Seriola lalandi dorsalis
AGAAGCAAACACTGGTCTAATAGTCTTTGTTTTTTGGGGGTTTGATAGCTGGATGGGTCAGAGGGCAATGGGCGTTTCTATAGGGGAAAAAATAGAACACAGTAATTAGCCTTCATGTTTTGGATAGCAGAGTGCAAGTCACATGAGATTTGCCAAAAGTGCCTGTGGCATATACATAAGCATTTTTACTCTAAGGCAAATATTTAACATTTTGGGAAAATGTATTTATTGGTTTTCTTGCTGAGAATTACATGAAAAGCCAAATATCACTCCTATGTCTGTAAGGAAAACATGTACTTGGAGCCAATAGCTGGTTAGCTTAGTTTAGCATAACTACTGAAAATAGGGTAAAATGATAGCCTGGTTCAGTCCAGATGTAACAAAATCCACCCGTTAACATGTTAGTTCTCATTAGTTTACTCTGTATAAAACCTAGACCTGACAAGGACAAGTAACTTCATGGAGTCTCTGTTGGTTGTTGACAGCTGGTCACTGCCAAGAAATAGTGTGACAGTTTTATGTTAAACTAAGCTAACTGGCTCCACCTACATATTTACTGCATGTGACATGAGAGTGGCAAAAGTCTTCTCATCTCACTCTCTGCAAAAAAAGCAAATAAGTGAATTTCTCTGAATGTCAAACTATTATTTTAATTCGAGCAAGACCTGTATTTAGTCTCAAGCAAGTAATTACACATAGGAGTAGCAAAAATATATTTCCTGTAATGCTTATCTGCAAAAAAAGGAAATAACTCTTTTTTTCATACTTATAAGAAGGAAGACATACAGGAAAATAGAATTCATTCAAGGTGACTAATTACCACTGAAAGATTCTTGGCAGGACTGAGTTGTGAAGGAGAGTCCCCAGGAGTTTTGTGGAATGACTGGTTGGACTGGGGACTCTTCAACTGGCTACTGTGGAGTGGCTGAAGTTTCCTGAGGAAAGATTAAGAACACAGTACCTTCAGTTCGACATGAACTGCAAGGTGAAAGGCCTATAAAGCTAAACAGGAAGAGGCAGCATGTAGGTCATAAAGCTTGCTTTGGCAGATTTGATGAGCAAGTGGATGAGCAATCATCATCTATTATGACGCAGGTTCTAGAGAAAAGACAGAGATAGCAGCTTTACTGCAGAGGAAATTCATTTATTAAGGTCTTTGACATTACAAACCAGTCAGTCTTTTTTAGATTAATCAAATGTTTTTGCATGCTTCTGCGGTATGTTTTGTTTTGTGTCTCTGGTGATACAATCTACAGGAGGCAACCATAAAGACTGAACACAGTCCAGTGAACAGAACAATAGCAGCAGATTTAACCTCTGTAGGACCAAACCCTCCTCTCTGTTAATCTGCTTCCTACAGCTCCTTCCTTAAACAGACGCCACTACAAAGAGACACTCCCCCCAGTGGATTCATGCAACCCTCTTAATCATTTGGTCAGTGTGAGTGGAGTCGAGGACCATTAAACATTACCATCAGACAGTGAATGACAGTATTAATGAAGCCTGAATAAGAAAACCCTACATCAACAAATGACTAAATAAACTACAGGAAAGAAATCTGGTTTACAGTATTTAAAGGCTATCACAGTTTTATCACACTTGGCAAACAATTTCATGACTACAGTTGCATGCTTTTTACACTTAGCAGGAGTGGTGAACAGAAAGGGTTGTTCAATCGGCCAACGGGACCTTCACTTTTTCCAAAACTCTCATGAAGCACATGGCTTGTATGTTTACTGGCAGTCAGAGGAAACATATGAGGCGAGGAAGCTCACCCTGAAAAGCTCAGCCTTGCTACTCTGAACCTTCCATGCTAATGCCGTTTGGCAACACGGTGCAGGGAATATTTTCCTCTGCTTTGATGTGTCCATTAAGAGATTCATCAGTGCAGAGAAGTAGTCATTTGGAAGCTCCTCTTTCAGCATGATCACAGAGGACTTC
>NW_019471248.1:0-1941 GCF_002814215.2 Seriola lalandi dorsalis
TCAACATTTTCACTAAGAACCTTCATGGCCATGTTCAAGGTTAGTTTACATATGAGTACCATTCCCTTCGGAGGAAAATATGTCAGAGTCATGTAATACATATGGGTGATGAGGCAAAATGTGTGTGTTGTTTGACAAAATCCTCAGTGTCAGTGGATTTCTAAGCAGCTCAGCTGCTGGTCATTTTTCTTCTTCTTTTAATGTTAATTGTAGTTTGTGGCCAACACAGCAAAAAGTGAGAAAGTTGTAGTTACTTTGTAGCCCACTTATCCATAGATACAGTTTGTTGTATTAAACTGTAGTGGCCACACTAACAAAAGGGCCAAGATGCTGACTGTCAGTCTAGACAATATCATAAATATTTATACTCTGTTTTGTTTCCACCTTGTCTTGTAGTGAATGAGAGGAACTCTCCTTCTGCCCATTCTTGGCACTCTGGAAATGGCCCCGGAGATGCAGTCTATGAAGATGACTTTGTGTCATCACATAGCAGCAGAGCCACTAGCCAACTGAGGAGAGGCTCCAATTCGCCCAGGTAAAAGAAAATAAAAATCACATGTTTTAAAGTAACCACTAGGTGGCATCCATGTCACATAGATTGAAACCTCATGTAACCCTTTAAGACAGCAGTCTTCCTTTGTTTTCACAAGCTTACATATTTTCCCTAGACGGCTTTTTAGAATTAAGATAATCAGTACAAACATGAGACATACTGTATCTATGTGATTATTTTTTGTGTTGTATGAAAGATCCTGAATTTGATCTAAAAGTTATTTGATCATACCTCTCTCCCCTCTGTCAGTGTTACCAATCACTTTGAAGAGCTGATGAGGAGGTCTCCCTATGAGAAAAGCACAGGAGGCGTCAGTTCCCACCATTCATCCTTTCACTCATCTGTTCATTCACCACATCTTTCCTCTGGTTCACCGTCAGGCTCCTCACCCCTCTCTAAGCACTCTACAAGAAAAAGAGGTGAGAATCAATATTTTTGCATAACTGTTCTCATGAATGCGATATCTCGTTAACACCTTGAGGGAATGTCTTCAGATTTGACACAAACATTTACTTGTACTCAAAAGGTCAAGGTCAAAATGCCCTCACAAAATACGGTTTTGACCTTGTGCACGTAATATCTCGGGAACTCCTCGAGGGAATCCCTTCAAATTTGGCATAAATGTCCATTTGGACTCAAAAATGAACTGAATAGAATTTGGTGGTAAAAGGTCACGGTGACCTCACAAAACATGTATTTGACCATAACTGACTAATTCATACGCTAATTATGATACAATTTAACAGGATAAGACGATGAAGTGATGACATTATATATCCATATGGTCAAAGGTCAACTTCACTGTGACATCATAATGTTCTGCAAAAACACTGCTGGCCATTATTCAATGCTGTAACTCAGGAAGGGGAGATTGTGACAATATTTCCTGCAACTTGGCTGATTGGTGGAGGCGTACAACCACGAGGCAGTAATTCTAGTTTTAATTAAAAAGGAAATAAATGAAATTGTCACTGTGTGATCATATGCTGCGTTTTTGCAGTTACAAATCCCTCTGCTGCACAGTATAACAATATAACTCCATCCCTCTGCAGGCACAGCTTCAGACCAGAGTGATGCCACCCTGGTGGAAGAGCATAGGCGCTCCTGCTCACCCCCCTCAGAGGCATTATCCTCTAATTCCAGGAAGAGAGGTTCAGACAAAAGCTCTGCCCACAGCCAGGCCAAGAGTGTCCACTCCAGTGACACTTTAGGAGAAACGTCAGTGCAATCTCACCAAAGGTAATGACCCTCGAGTCTACATCAAAGAAAGGGGATGTTATTTTTGGATTAGTTGAGTGGTGTAAGAGTTGAAGACAAAAAACATTTACAACTGCAAGGTTCCTCTATGAGTCTATATGTTTTTCAGTAAAGAGCATGTCTAAGGTATC
>NW_019471249.1:0-1941 GCF_002814215.2 Seriola lalandi dorsalis
CACTGACAATTATCCACACCACCCAGTACTGAAAACTGTCAAGTACTAAAATGAGTCAGTGATCATGACTTAAATGTTAATTTTGTAAATTCTAGACTGCATTTTATTTAAGTAATGTTCTTGTACGACACTCACATCGCATACTCTTCTCACAGTTCAATGTACTGTACATCCAATGAACCATTTTGATACTCATGCCATCAGTCCCTACTGCCACACCGCTCACCTGAAAGCTCTTGCGTCACTTGCTGCTGCGGTCCCTGCTCATCATATTATTAGAGTGGATAGTATTATGAAATTTGAACAGGTTTATAAAGTAACTGAAATAAAAACCTATAATTGATGACTTCTCATCTGGTTAGCCTGCGATGTAACTACAGACGTGTGACTCCTTAAAGGAAAAAGCTGAAAAATTAATGGAGAAACGGGATGACAATGCCCCCATCCATAGGGAACGAGGGGTGAGTATGTAAATGATGTGAGTCATTTGCTGTGGCCTTCACTCGTCTGTGTATAGTCTGAAGAGAAAATTGAGTCCACTTGCAATGGGCGGATCTGTCTTTGTATTGCATCACTGTTTGTAATACGTTTCCTAAGTCTGAGACATTCCAGGAAATACACATGTGGTGCATCACAAAGCCGGCAGACAAAAGCTTGATAGTGTTAAAAAAAAATCCCTGAATGAATTTGAAACAGACACACTCTGGAAACAATGCACAAATTCACAACAGACACACCTTCTCTCTTGTTTTCTTCCTCTCTGTTGTCCTGTGTGTGTTTTTGTTTTTGAGGGATGTTGGTAGGCCACACTTCTCACAGTACTTGCCTAACCCATCTTGGTTACAGATCACTATAGGGTTATCAAACACTTGCCCTCATGTTGACCCTCTACGCTCAAACTGCAGCAGATACTGCTGGCTTTAACTGGCCTGTTTTCATGGGACAGTGGGGACGGTTGTTTTCTTTTCAGCAGTTTTCATTTCGCCCCTGCAGAAAGCAATTTCTCCCCCACTATCATGTCTTCGTCCTGGGCTGTTACAAGTCAACACTTTGGCCTCAAGGAGGATTCACGGTGCCTAGAGATGGCTAATCCCGAAGCTAAGAGTAAACAAAGGCTTGGTTTCGGCCTTTGAGTCTGCCTTGTGCATTTTTACAGTTTTTCATTTGCAAATACAAACTGCATACGAAACAGAAATTCCCACACTTCACAAAGAATCTAAAGCAACTCCCACCTCTCTCTTTTTGCACTCTCAAACACCCTCCCCTTCTACTCCTCCCCTTGTCATTTTATTGCTTCCATAAATGCTAATATAATTTCAGAAATATTAAATACAAAATGCCCGACAGAAAGGGAAGAAAAACAGAACTGATAGCTCAGCATGTGTCTGTCTTCTCGGCTGAGAGAGGTGAGTAAATAAAGGAAAAAAGAAAAGCAAGCGAGGATCCAGCAGAGATCAAGAAGCTTTGCCTCCAGTGGGTTTGTAATTACAATGGAAGCAGATACATTTCCACTCTTAATATGGTGGGATGAAGATCCCTCAGGGAGGAAGGTGGTATGACAAAATAGCAGAGGAGAAAGTCACGTAGAAGTCAGGAGATGTGACTAGAAAGAGAGTCACAGAGAGAGATTGTGTTGCTTCCTGTAAATATGCAATGCTAACTCCTACCAAATACTTTTAAATACTACAGATTTGCTTTGCTAAATACATTTTTGTTGAAAGATAATTGCTGCCTGGATTTTGTTTACTGCCAACGTTTTGGTTAGCTCAACAGCTATTGGCTGGATCAATTGTCAATCACCAGGAAAAAAATCATTGACTTTGCTCTACTGCCACCATGAGGTTGACTTGGCTTCTGGTGCTTGGAGTTCAGTGAAATGTCTTGAAAACTATTGGGTCATTTGCCATGAAATTTGGTACAGATATCCCAATGACTTTGATG
>NW_019471250.1:0-4851 GCF_002814215.2 Seriola lalandi dorsalis
TCACCGAGTGTCATGCACAGTGACAGGAGTGATGGTATTTGGAGGGGAGGAAGAGAGGGAGGTAAACGCTAGATTTTTCCCTCATCATCCATTATAAAAGCCTCCTCTGGAGCGTGTGCGTGTGTGTGTGCGTGTAGACAGAGAGGGAGGGGTGAGGGCCATGAGTGGGGCCCCGCCGAAAAAGACAGTAAGCGGATGCTAACTTCCCACTGAGAGAATTTCTCCAGGTCGAATGCAAAACGTTCCCGACTAATCATCCGCGCCGTGGAAACGCCAGCTGCGGCCTGTGTAGGATTATCATTCTCATAGACCTCTTACCGAGCTTTTAGCTAAATGAAAAATCTGCTCCATAGCCTAGGGAGAAGGCAGCGTGCAGATAAGAAGGAAGAGTGTTTACTGAGAGCAGCGCCGGTGAAAAACAGAAACAGGTTTTTTCCTTTCCTTTGCAATGTAAAAATGGAAAGGGAAGAAATCATTAGGCTGGCAAGGAGGGAAGAAAAAAACAGCAAAGCAAAGGAGGAAAATAGACTCAAGAACAGAGAAGATCAATGTATTTACACGATTCATTTGTGACAAAGTTCTTCTAGGCTCATTAATTTAATGTTTCTGTCTACCTTCTGTCCTGAGGGCAACATGCAATTTGTTATTCCATTGTTCTCCACTCCTTCCCTGCTTTCTCTCTACTAATATTTTCCATTTCACAGCTGACTTATAATCCTGAATCTCAAACAACAGCAGAGGATAATGGAATCGCTGTCTTCATCAAACCAGTGCCGGACCCGCCACCACCTTTGGGCTTGATCAAATGAAATAATCAGTTTTAGAGGGAGGCAGAGGTCAGCCACGAGTGTGTTAATCTTATGAGACTCTTTGCCCCGCCCTCCCACACACACACACACACACACACACACATACAGACAGACAACCAACCTAAGGGGTAATGGATCTCTATTAGCGCTCTATTACCGACATCTGTAACAACGGAGCAATGCGCCAAACATTGCTAACAAGGGCAATGTATTTGGAAGTCACTAGCCTGCTCCCTCCGGACGCTGCCTCTCATTACAAAGCTATCAGGACCATTCTGTTTGCCCGGACACCACAGTAGGGGAGGAGGGGTGAAGACTGCGGAGGGGGGGAGCTGAAATAACAATTAAAGGCCTCTGCAGTGGTCCCAATGCAGAGCTGTTAGGGGTTTTGGGGCAGTCCCTGGGGTGCCCTAGAGGTCCAGTTGCTCTTGACCCTCTTCCTCTGATCTGACAAGAGACAATGCCCGAGCAGGAGGTTAGTTTATTATTACAAGACCTAATTCACGCTTGACTCTGAGGTTTGGAGTCAAACGTGAGTGGGAAAGTGCATAAATGATTTACAAGCCGAGGGATTCGTATAAATATTACTGAGGAATGCCACTGAAGTCCCCCCCCCTCCTTGATTTCTGATGCTCTGCTCCAGTCTTAATCAAATAAACCTCAGCGTCTTAAAGGGAGACCAAACCAATTTTGCTTTGGAAAATAAAGTGCCTTTCTGTGAACTAGTTCAAAGTGATTACTCTGATTATAGCTCAGTGTAGAGGCATTAGATATGGCCTCTGTCAGTGATATTTTGATCTTGACACGGGTCTTTTTTGAACCAGGGGATCACGGTGACAAGAGCTCTGATATTAAAGACACAGCCCGAGGGCAAAAGATGGGCCTTATCTTAGTAATAAAAGGTTACAATCACTTCCTGGTACTGACGACGGGAGCTGAAGGTGAAACTCTAAAGCCCTACACAGTAAGCACAACACGTCATGAATAAAAACTGCTCAACCCTGCTGACATTGTCGGTCACAATGCGTTTAGATAAACACACAAAAAGAAAGGATTTAGCATAAGTCCATCACAGCCGTGCTCTGTGCCTGATGCTGACCGTATGTAGACTGTCAAACAATGTGGAAATACCCCCAGCATGATGAGGCTTAATCCAATTGGCATTGGAGCCAAACTTGTAAACTAATCTATGCATTAGCCCAGCTGGCACTGTGCGCCCAAACGCTCCTCTGGAACCTGGAGTTTGGAGCTGTTTGTCGCCCGCCAGTGATAAGAGCCTGTGCAAGCCCTCTGAAAAAGTGGGCTTAGCTCCTTCTCTTTTCAACTGGAATCACTTTAGTCCATTTATCACTCTACCTGTCTCTGAGACCTATTTAAGATTAAGGTCAGTAGGGAAAAAAAAGGCTCCCCTCTCTCAATTCTTTGGATACTTTTAAAATTCATAAGTCAAGAGGCTTAGGCTTTCTCAGCGCAAGTCTTCATAACAATGAGAATTCTAATATTTTATGTAAGAATAGCTGACAGGAGATTTTTTTCCCCTTCCTTCTTGCTCTATTTTGCCCTGTCAAAGTATAAATACACTTGCGCTTTGACATGAGGGGAGATGAGCGCACTCATTCCTGACTGGCGCTGATGGACACAAATCCCACCCTATCACTTCACATGCATATTCCAAAGATGGAGGAGAAGAGGTGCGTTCTTCTCTAACATCTGGACCTATATTTAACAAATCAAAGAAGGAATAAACCTTTTAAATATTCGTTGAAATTCCCTGTCTATTGGTTTCTTAGACTCTTCAGCTGAGGCCCTGCACAATCTTCGAGGTCTAACTTACCATATGGCAGCTGCCGTATCTTCTGTTGTTATTCCTGGTGTTTTTTAACTGCTGAATTCATTATAGTTGAGCTCTTAAGCTCACAGTACAGATACAGTGGTGAGTGGAGACTGATGCCAACATTCATCCTTATTATGGCCTGATTCAGACTTCAAAAGTTACGAGTGACAATTAAACAGTGCCAACATAGAGAGTTTCAATTCTTTCTTTTTCCCACTGTCCTCTGTAATGAAATATTCAAATTATTGTCTATTGCTCTTAAAATCAGAAAGATTCTGGTGGTTTAAAAGGAGACCATAAAACCCCCATAAACTGAATTTAGATGAATTAATGAAAAATTGTCTGATTCTCAGTGTGGTTGTCCAGTATTAGTTGTGAAAATTTCATCTTCATTGTGATGCATTTTAGCAATAACTATATAGGTATGTATGGGTTTCTTTGTGTTAAGCAAATTACTAGACACCGGGAAATGTTTAAATACACTCCATATTGGTGCCATATGGATTGAATATGTTTTAAGGATTTACAGTTATGTCCTTTTGGTTGGATTTCATCCGTAGTGGCAAACAAAGCAGACGATTCCAAGGTTGGCTTGTTAGATTTGACAGTATAGTATATGTTTTAGTAAGATTTGTTTCTCAAATAAAAACATTCAAAATTGAAACAGTCTATTGCTCATTGGCAAGATTAGTTAAATTTATCTTTGAGGTTTGTCATTAAATAACCGAGATATAAATTAAAACAAAAAAAAGAAGAAAAAAGGATGAAAAGAGCAAGTACAACCCAAACTCCAAGAAAAAGGGGGCCCTTGCTTGTGCGCCCACACACTCATCCTGTTAATAATCTATACTGCAGTCCATTTCTATAATGCAGAGTAAATCCCAGAGCAGTTCAGCAGTGCAGTTAGCCTACAAGTAAAAGCAAATGCCTTGCAGTCTTGGCTGCTCGCCACCAGCTGGTGCTCCAGTCAGCTGTAGGTAAAGAAAAGAGGGAAAAAAGACCATGTTTTACATACTCTTAAAGCCAGGGGATTGGTTTTGGACGAATGTCAAATTTCTCCAAAAATTCAGGGATTCTCTGAGTGCTTCTCGCAACTTGGATGGCGGTGGATGTCTGCCATGGGGTCAGATACAGCTCGGAGTGCAGAGCAGCATTACAGTACATACTGTACTGTGGTTTGGTTGCACATTAAAAGGGTTTGTACAGTAGCAGTGCTGCAAATAACAGAAGTATTAACGTAGTATTTCATATCTTAGATACCTCTAGAAATGTAAATAGGGCTGACTGCAGGTGTTTCACGGGATCTTTTGGGGTCAAAAACATGAATTTTTAGAAAATATATTTCACCTTCATCAACTCACATGAGGGTTTAACAGTACCGCTTTTTTTTCTGAACCTGAACCAATTTTTTTTTAAATTACAGTTTGGTTTACACTGCTTACACCGCTGTATGAAATATTCTCCATAAACAAAACCAGACTTGAACAATAAAGCTTAAGAACAATGAGCAGAAGTGAGTGACACTCGTACTAAATATACAGCATCTTTCCTGGGAGACAGAGAGGGAACGGGAATATGTTTATGTTAAATACCTAAGGCCGATATTGAGCCACAGGGCAGAGAGGATCCCCTTTAGAAAACCACGTCTAGACCTTGCATCCCCTCCTTCTGTATTTGGGTCATTGTATTTGTGTGAGGGATTCGCGGGCGGTGGGAGATGGGGGGGTGGGGTATCTTGGAGGGGGGTAGAGGCTCAGCACGACTCACCAATAAATATGCCAAGCTGCTTTCTTTTTTTTTTTAAGGAAGAAAAGAGAGATTTACATGAGCAATATAATATTCTTGTGTGTAAGTGATATTTGGGCCGGGTGTGAAAGAAAATGCCTTTGAGATGACTTGAATAATGGACTGCCCCCTATTGAAGCTAAATAAGAAAATTGAAAGCACAAATGTAAAAATTAATTTCTTCTCTCTAGCATTTTCAGCTAAGAGTGGGTGGAACAGAGATTCACTGTTAAGCATTTTGTCTAATTGAATTTTGTTTTTCTAAAAGCTCATCTTAGAGTGAGGGCAAAGGAGGGGCCTTCACATGGTAAACTTTTCCTTTCTTATTTCCTTTCACTTATAAAAACTTATTTTATCGTGACACTAATTCAAATCTTTATTTTTCCCTGTTGCAGCCTTACAGTAACCCTCTGACCGCAGGCC
>NW_019471251.1:0-1940 GCF_002814215.2 Seriola lalandi dorsalis
TGTCCAAAAAACAGGGCAAAATTGTTAAGACACTATTTTCCTCATGTCTCTGTCCTTTCTTTTACCTCAGGGCATTCCAACACTAGTGAACAGACATGACCGCAACTATGATATTATCCTAAAGGATGTCAAAGCGAAAGTAAAGCAAGTAAGTTGTGCTGTACAGTAGGCAGCCCACTGGTCATTTATCACATAACAAACATGTTGCAGTAGATATCCCTGCATGAGTGTCTACAACCTGTGTCTGTGTACCAATAGGAGCCTCTGCAGACTCTCACCCTGTTTGCCGTGGCTGGCGAGCTGCACTCCTACAGTGAGGTGTGTGAGGCATTGTCCACACTGGAAGTGGCCCTTGGTTTCCTTGCAATGACTGGGGGAGAACCTCACATGCAGCTGTCCTGCTACCTGGAGGAGGTTCTGCGGATGGGAAACCAGATGGCTCCGCATATCCTCAAGGTCAGCCAGGTTTATTTATCCTGTTGTTCGTTCACTCACTTCCACAGACTAACCGGTCCGGACAGTTTTGTTATTTTCTTATACAAACAATTTTGTTATCTTACTTTAGTGCTACCGTAATATAATTTTACTCCCTGAATATTGGTTTTCAATGAATGGGAATGAATGAATTCTTTTTTTATGCACTAAGTTGAAGATAAAAGTTTGTTTTGCCTACAGGCCCTGAGCATGTGTTGTCTGAAGCATTGTGTGGCGCTGTGGCAGCTGCTGGCCTCACTCAAATCAGAAAATATGCTGTTACGGCTCAAGAGGGTAAAGCATCACACACAACTACCAATATATAGCTATAGATGTGGAAATGGTATTACTGTTATTTATAGTAGCGATGGTAGAAATTATTAAATTTTGCCATTGTAGATGACTTAATGAAGTTTTATGTATAAGTGTGTAGATGTGTACTGCATTTAATTATTTATTTTTTGGCCCATCCCATGCATTTCCTTTGTTGTTCAGGATCCATTTGTGGGAGTCTCAGAGAAGTACAAACAGGCTCTGGGTGAGGATGAGCACAGGCTCTTGACAGGCTTCTTCTCTAAGAGCAGCGCTGACACTTTCCTGTTGGAGATGCACGAGTTCCTGGTGCTGGTCCTTAAAAACCCTAATGCACCTGATACCTACAGGCCTGACTGGGGGTAAAACAAAATGCTATTTATTCATTTATTTGCCATTCACTAACCCTTGCGCACATCTGTGAAGTATTCAATATGGGATAAAATCTGAAGTTATTCTCAGATCTGAAAATATGATATAAAGAGAGGAAAAGAAAAGGTTGTTTTTTTTTTCCTAATCAGGCTAGACACTTTTAAAATGAAAGGTGTAACAAAATACTTTTGTGCAAAATAAAGTTTTGGATGGTAGAACTCACTCCAGACATTTTCATCCAGACACGTTCCAGACACGTTTTTGCTCTAAGCAAAAACAAAGTGGATGTTTTTCCATTCCCACTTTAAGCCACGTTGGAAGGATTTAGCATGTTGCACACAAGCAAAACTGAAGTTAAGTTTGGTCAGTGTTGGCTCTGTTGTTAAGGGAGTTAGTTGGTTGTTTAAACAAAGCCACAGGCAAAAGGTTATTTAGTACATTTTATACTTGTATTAGGCGTGGGAACAAAGAAAATGTCGAAGTAAATGATGTGATATTATATAACATGGCCATTAACTCAGCATTTTCTGTTCATATTTATTCAAATTTACCTCTATCGAATCATATAGTCGAAGTACTAGGTATTTTATCAACATATTTTTAAATTTATGTCTGTAAAATTTAAAAGGAAGTAGAATTTAAAAATTGAGACTGTAATATGTATGCTCAGGTGTGTTTGTGTGTGTAGGTATCATGATTTGCATTATCACTGACTTAAAGTGCATGGTTTGTCTCTTAAAGCTTGAAAGACACATTGCTGTCATACATGGAGCGCAAAGACC
>NW_019471252.1:0-1940 GCF_002814215.2 Seriola lalandi dorsalis
ATTTTTCCCACTGTTAAACTTGTTTGTAAATATGATGCGACATTGAAATCCAGGACTATTTACTTCAAAGGAAATCTGCACATATTATGTCTTTTTCTATTAGTATTAAGTGTTTTAGTATTTTTTTATTATTAGTATGCAGTACATACTGTATAGAATTATTATCTATGGATTTGGGATGCAGCTTATGGTTCACACTAAGTTTGCGCATTCACACAAAGTAAAATCAACAATAAAATAAAGTGTCATAGAAAGCAGAGTGAGCCTCATAAAGGTTTCCACATAAAATTTAAATAATTTCAAACACCTGTCTGAAAGTGAGCACAGAAGGTAGAGCTCCCTGTATTAGCCATTGTTGCTCACAACATAGGTACCTACTCGAATTTTTCCTTAGCATGGCCCTCAGTCTCAGAGCGTCCACAAATGCCTGAAAAATACTAGAAATATTTCTCAATTGAAGTTCTGTGGTTGAAGCGAAGAAATAAGGAAAATAATTTTCTTTTCTTTTCACTTACACGAGGAAGCAGAGCATATTTTCTCTTTGCAGCGTGGCTTGTCAAACGCAGGTGTAACTCATAACCTTGATTAGCTCTGCCCTGGCTGCTGTGCATGCTGGCGTAGTGGCAGAGCCGTCGTTACTGTGATTAGTTACACCTGTGCTCCTCCCGCCAGTACACGCCATTGGAAAGGTCTAAGCAGTGTCCGGTATTTTGTCAAAGTTTAGCTGTTTTCCAAACTGAATTCCCAGAGCAGATTCATAGATCCTGAGGTAGCTTTTTATTTTTCATTTTTGGATATTGAGTCACTTTTCTGTACAAAATGTATGAACAGTTGGAGATTAATACAGTTTTGAATCGCCACAAAAGCACAAAATAGCTAATATTAATAGTTGTATTAGTCAGGATAGCACCCTGCCAATATTCCTTTTACTGTAGAATCACAATGGAAGCTGGAATTGTTTGGAAAATCAATAAATCAACAGCTAAGTAGAGAAGTTGAAGGACCTTTTGGAGCAATTAGAGGCTGCAGTTGAGTAGGGAATAAAAGAGTAATGCTGGATCATTGAAGACCTATTTTCAACGGACCACAGAAGACTCTACTGAGTGGAGAGGAAAGGTCACACCAGACTTCAGCAGTATTGGTTTCCACTCTTACAGAAATCTTTCCATTTCATGGCTGCTTCAAATGACCAACCTGCAACCTGTTGCCTCTAAAAACAAGCTTATTAAAAAAAAAAAAGCTTATGTTAGGTTGGCTGGGAAACTACTGCTGAGTTTGTGAATTCATGGTCATACATCTTTGAAAAGCTGAACCAGCCTAGGCTCTGCAGTTTGAAGTGTTTGTGTGTGTGTGTGTGTGTGTGTGTTTTTGTGTGATTGATCGGGAAGTCAATTAAGGAACGATTTAGAAATAGACAAGGCAGCGAGGGGTAAAATGAAACTCATTCACCTAAATACCACAAATGACTCTCTTGCTGGAATTGGCTTATCCTCTGATACCAAGCAAAATTGGATTTCTCAGACAGTTTCCTCCCTTGACAGACAGTATGGGCTCATCCATCAATACGCACCCCCCTCCACCCATCCCCCCTTTGTGTAAAAGACACTCTCTCTTATCCTTTGTGTACCACCTTTCAGCTTACAAATCAATATCCAATTTTTTTTTTCCACTCTCAGTTCCTCACTACCTCTCAGGGTTGCTCCTTGAACTGGTCTTTTTCCATTTTATTACTTACAAGTAGCTTTCTGTAACTAGCTGAACTTCCCACCTCCACCTCAAGGAACATGCTGTTCCATGTCAGATCTGGAGAAATCAATAACTGAGCTGGAGCCAGAGGGTCAGGCGAGTCAATGCTAAACCTCTTATTCTAATCCTAACATAGGGTCTGTTATGGATAACTTGTTTTCCGTTATGGTTCCTCAAAGTGCTCACGTGAGCTT
>NW_019471253.1:0-4096 GCF_002814215.2 Seriola lalandi dorsalis
TCCACTGAACATGTGTGTTTTAGAGCTGTGGCTCTCAACCCTTTTTGACTGATGTAACCCCACAGCCATGTCAGATGAGCTCAACTACCCCTTTCTCAACACCACCCGTCATGCTCCAAAGTAGTTCATTCGAATTCATTTTAAACTTGAGGTTTCACTAACAGTGGATAATGTTCCAATAATTTATTAGTAGCAAATATTATTACTACATGTAGTGGAAGAAGCTGGACATTTCAACTATTTATCCATTACTTTTAGCTTTTTATTTCAACTGTTTACTGGTTAGCTTTAGCTATCCAATGCTTTTAGCTAACAGTTTACTTTTAGTTTAACCATTTAATCCAGTACTTTCAGGTAATGACTGTTGCTGTTATCTACTTTTAGCTAAGTATAATTACGTATTAGTTGACTATAGCAATTAACCATTTAGCTAAATATTTCAGCTGTCATCTTTTAGTTAACTATAACCATTCATCCATTAGTTATACTGTAGCTATCTGTTATTTGGTTAAAATGTTTCCATAACTAGCTACCTAAATTGTTAGTTTATTTGAACGTAATTACTTTTAGTTAAGTGCTTAAAATTATCTGCTCGCTTGCTAACAAGTTCTTGCACACTCATGGTTGCAACATGTTGCCTACTGTTCTGGTGGTACTCAACTGGTGGTTTCTCAAACAAATCAAGTGGTTTTTCACATTAACTACTCAACAATGTTGCTATGTACCCCCTGGCAACTTTAGAAGTGCCCCTTGGGGCACAATTACCCCTTGCTAATGGGTTAGAGTATGTATAGCTTTAGTCTGTGTCTGTTAAATGTATGTTTTGCACTCTGTCCATCTGTGTATATGCATCAACATCTGTGTCAGCAGGTGTGTGTTAACTTGCCGCTAACAGGGTGACAGGTTATAGGTGCTTTGCAATGCCCTCAGGCTTATTCAACAGGCCCAAACTGAGCACACTGTTCCACAGACAATACACTACTATGCTCTGCTTTGCACCTGTGTTATGTTTTCATGCTGACAAAGATGTGCTTTCCTCTTTGTGGGCTAAAGATGTGCTTTGTTTCCATGACTCAGAGGCTAAAATAGTAAAGCTGCCACCAACTCTGAACCAAGGCTCTTTGTAGTAAAATGGCCAAATAACTTCAAACACACAAACACAGCAGTGAATGGTTAGCAAATGGGTGCTATGCGGATTACTCACTGTGTAAAGCTGGCACACAAATGCTGAGTGAACACAATTCTCTTGGCTTGATTAGCCTCTCATGATTTTCCAATGTGTAACAAATCTCCTATTGTAAAGTGTTATTTGATACATTATGTATTTAACATAAAGTAATCTCATCATTCATAATTTACAAACTGGAGTAGCTATGGTAGGAAAAGAGATTTACAAGGTTTACAATAATGACATCTAAACTCTACAAACATGAGTAGGAGACCTGGACTTCAGTTTTGACAGGGGAAAAAAAAAACATGACAACATCAACACAATAACTCAGCACCTCAAAACAGCAAACTGAATATTTATTAACTTGTCAGCATCAGAGCATTTGTGATGTTGTCACTGTTATGACCAAAAGAAAACCGAAGGATTAAAGAGCGGGAAAGCAGGTTTGTGTCATTGTCTGGTAGGTCACGGTCAGCATCAAGATCATCTAATCAGAGAAAATATACTACTGCCCCCTGGTGGATTTAGAAAATACCTTGACCATGAACTTAAAACTTACAATGCATACAAAGGGTGACTACCATACTGTGTAGCATATAATTCACCAAATTTTCATACTTATCAAACAATGCCCTGCATTTACTATGTTTTCTACACTAATTTATTCATGTCATCCTTTAATTAATTGTCAGCCGTATGTAGTTTACAGCAATAATCTTAACACCAACATTGTTTTTATATTGTACACAGTGTTATTTGTGCTCAGTTGTCTGAAGAATATCATACAAACCAGGAACCTCTTTAATATCTCCACAGCTCCTTCCTTTATGTGAAATACAGCAGCATCTTCCTTTGGCCGGAACAATTTGTGATTCACAACAGTAACCCCATCTATCATGAGTCCTTGAGCAAAACCCTCAAGTCTCACTCATTGACACGGATGAGGATGGCAAAGTCAAGCATCTCTGAAGAAGCACTCAAATTAGAATTTTGTTCGATTTCTGCAGTCCTTGAAGTCTTTCCTTGTTTCAGTGCTTCAGTGCTTTTTTTGCAATTATAGTTGCATTATTTCTTGGAAAGAAATTTCATTTTGCTTCCTAGAATAATGGAAAAAAAGATTGGTTTAAGGTGAGTATGGACCTACAATAGATCTGTAGATCATGTGAACAGAGCTTATTTCACTATTACCAAAGAAATTCTGACCAAGTATAGTTCAGGGACATCCTTACCCAAGCCTTTGAGAAACCTGTTAACCCGTCGATGTTCATTCTCATGGATAGAGTCTAGATACTCCTGCACCCTCACTTCAAACAGTCCTGAGAAAAGAGAAAGAATCATGAACCACTGGATTAACTCCTGGCATCTGAACTTGAGCTTGCTACCGCACCTCTATACCTCTCAGAGCCTGTTTGTGGAGCTCCCTCTCCTGGATGAACCAGCCAAACATCTGGGTCTCCATGAAGACCTCCAGGAAGCGACGGACAGTCTTAGAAGTGATCGCTTTACGAAATCCCTCTCGCTGGAAGGAGCAGGGGACTGGGGAGGAGGACGAGGAGGAGTAGCCGTCCTCCCGTTCGCCGATGATGAAGAGTGGATAGTGGCCTACGAGCTCCACAAAGAAACGGACAAAGGCCTCAGACACAACAGTGCCTAGATGTCCAGAGTCTGAAAAGAGGAAGTTATAGCATAATCAACAATACCGCTGAAAGGATGCAAGATGCAAGAAATTAGAGAGCTGGAACTATAAACTTTCATAGTTGTCCTTGTAACGACTTACCACTGGGCGTGTCTCCTCCTCTGTCATTAGCAAGTTCTCTTCTCCTTTCTAGAACGTTCTCCAGGGCTGATTGAAGCTTGTGGGGCAGGATGGAGTCCTCATCATCCAACTACAAGGAAAAGGTTAGGGTTGGATATGATATGTAGATGTAGATATGAAAAGGTTGAAATAAATCACCCACAGATCATGCGGAGCCATAAAAAACACACAAACATGATTCAATGCATGGCTTACCTGTCTGAGAAAACGACTGTTTCCTAGATCCACAACAAGAACCTGTGCACACAAAGCCGACATTATTGTAAAGCACAAAATTTTTTCATTTGTGTATTGATGTGAACTGCTAATAATTGGTGCCTCTTTGACCTCCTCCAGGGGCAGTTCAGTGAGCTGGGGCAGGGAGCTGGAGAGCAGGCCGACAATGAACGGGGTCGGGGTGCAGACGATGTCGAGCATAGCCGAGGGCAGCACAGGAATGTAAGTGTGCTGCCATACAAAGGGGTAAAGCAGTGCCACCACTGCATGGCAGCACTGGGAGAGAGTACTGCAAGATGGATGACAAGAAGAAAAGACAGTCATGAGAGGAGGAACAGATGAGGAATTTGAGATATTATTAAATTATACATAAATAGGGGAAAGGTTTTAGTTGCATGTTTAAACACCAGATGTGATGCTTTTATGGTTTTTAATAGCTTTTTCCTAATGAGGGATGATGATGGGAGGCAAGAGGAAGAGGCAAAGATGAAAAGAGAAGGAGAGTCATGCGAAGAGAGAGAAAAGGAGAGCTCGAAAAAGAGAAAGAAAAAAGAGAAAGCCATAGACGCAGAGTGACTTGCTCATTCTCGCCACATGAGGGCAGCATAATCTAAAATACACCCTAAACACTGCGAACTCCCTAAAGTCACAAAATTTCCCATAGAGGAAAGCAAGCCTGCATACTTTCATTTACGTCACTTGACTTCGCATTCCTGTCCCCTACTACTGTGACCATACTTTCTGACTCCCACTGGCTTTCTCCTGCAGAACAAACAAACTGGCCCCAGCACAACAACAACTTTACAGCCTGGCCTCAAAATATCCCTCTGGTATGTTCCCTGAATAAAACTGGGGTTGCCTTAAATTTATTTAAAAATGTTGGTCTGGACCAC
>NW_019471254.1:0-1007 GCF_002814215.2 Seriola lalandi dorsalis
TTGCTGCCCTCTGCCTGGATGATCTTGTCCTGTAGTGGAGAAAGAGTTCAGCCATTCATTAATCTATTCTTGCACTGCATTTCTGTTGTACCTCACTCCAATCTGTGCTTCTGAAAAGCACACACAAACAAACACACCGTCACAAATCAACCAGTTCTGACCTGTAGGTCGAGTAGCTCGTCCTCAGACTTCTGCAGCTTGTTGGTGGCTTCTTCAAGTTCATCCAGTCTTCGGCCAAGACTCTGTAGCTTGTGCCGCAAGTGGCGATGTGTCATGTCTTTATGATCAGACATGGCTACAAACCTCTATGTTTTATCGGTTGTGTCTGATTTGTTGCTTAGATTATTTGATGACAGTGTTTTGGGAGGTCCACATTTGTGTGGTAGTCCTTTAGGCTCTCCAGGAAATACTCTTTTCTCTGGGCAGCCTGTCTTGTTTTCTTTTTGTGACTGTCGCCTTAAAGCTTTGAAGATCCTTCAGAGCGGTGTTTAGCAGGGGAATCTGTCATCTGTGGGAGGAACACAGGCAACAACAGTTAGTCATTGCTAATTTGTCAATGACAGTCATTTGCATTCTCAAAACTCTCTAAGAGAAGAAAAGGAGAGAGAGAGGATTAGCTGACTGCACACTGGAGCAGACGAGCACAGAAAGCATACTGTATGATTTTACAGTTCCATCTAATTGCTATGACACAAACCATAGGACAGGACAAATGAGGCCAAACACCAACGCATGGACTATAAAAACACACACAATTTGGCACATACACAAATAAACCTTACTCTGGCTACATTTTATAGCAATTACAGATATGACAGGGAATTGGTTTTTCATTTACCATGAACTGCACAGTTCTTCCTTTTTTTCCTTTGAACCACCATGTATTTCACCTTGTGTGTCCTATGAAGGACTCACCTGTGTAGCATGGGGGTTTCAACATGCCTGCACAGACATACTCACAACAGACACACACACACACACACACACACACACACACACACACACAC
>NW_019471255.1:0-990 GCF_002814215.2 Seriola lalandi dorsalis
TGTTGTATTAAAAGACATAATTGCAAATGTAAACTGTTGGCAGTAGTTCATCTTTGTTTACCTGTTCTCTCCTTTTGCATTTGAGGGTGGTGGGTGAAGAACTGTTTGGTTGTCCTCCATATCCACGACACATTTTGTGTTCAGTTCAATTTCTGCAGAGAGAAGTTTGTTGGGAAAGTGAAGCAGAATGCGGGGGTGTGAAAAGTAAAATCCTGGCTTCTTTGACTGTGTTTAAACTGCACTCAAGTCTGACTTCAGGCTCATAACTCAAGCTGAAAGCAGCAATGGCGAAGAAATCAAAACTTTATGATAATGTAGCATGAATCCGAGGGAGACAGAAATGCGAGTTTGCAAACAGAAATCGTCGTTTTAATACTTACCCCTGCGGTTCATGGGCCGAACTCTCACTGCAACTTTTACCTTTGTATCCGACATTTTCGTCCACTTTTCACTCCCACCCTGTCTATGCGCCGAGCTATCAGTGTATAGTCTGTGAATCCCCGACGAGAAGCCCGGATTTCTGCCGGAAAAACGGCAGCAGACTCTACTTAAACAACCCCAAAAGAGTCCAGACCTCGAGGAGAAGAGATGGAAATATGTTCATTTTTTCCTTTATATCCACCCGGGTTCGCTTCTTGTGCAAATCCAGTGCTCTGCTCCAGCCCCAGACAGCATCCCCACCGCCATCTTCCACTGGGAGCACGACTGCTATCCTCTGGCAGGCTGGAGACGGCTGAGCCACAGAGGGGGAAAGGAGGAACGCACCGCGCCGCTCATCGGGGGGTGAAACCGGGGGACTAGAAATGTGAGGCGGAATGACAAGTTGGTTTACATGGAACCGAAGACACGCATCATGACAAGACAATTTAAAGGTAGGGATGAAGAGAGGAGGGTTTATTAAAATCAAAAAAGAAAGTTTAAACAGTCTTAAAAGATGACCTAATCTCTCTCTCTCTCTCTCTCTCTCTCTCTCTCTCTCTCTCAGATCGG
>NW_019471256.1:0-1938 GCF_002814215.2 Seriola lalandi dorsalis
AAGTGGTGTATTGTTAGTAATATCATGCTTTTTGACTCACTGAAGGGGAGGCTGTGATCTCCTCTTTTCCCTGCTTCAGTACTTTGTTGTGCAGGGTGACAGTGTCCAGAGCCCAGCCTTTGTTTGCCCTGGTTACTTCTTGTCTCATGGCTGTCAGGAACCCTGTAAACATCCCCCAAGTAAGACATGAGCACACATTGATCTGAATACAAATCAACCTTACCTATGGCGACAGTTCTTAATTTTAGCACATCTTACCACCAATAAACTCAGCATTTCTCAATAAATCACGGTAAATCTGTTAACTACAGTGAAGACTACAATGACTTAGGACAAGCATTTATACAACCAGTCTAGTTGTTCTACTATATTGGTGAAAGGCAGCTATAAAAATGCCTTATTCCACAAAAACCTGTTACCTACCCTGTGGGTTGAAGAAGCCTGTCATCCAAAAGGTTTTGGGTCTTCCATCAAACACCCAGCTGCGGAACTGTTTGTTTCTCTCTAGAAGCTCAGTGAACCAAAAGCCCAGTGTGGATGACTCCCAGGAGATTTTCCTCCACAGATTTGGCACACGGGCATCGAAAATATTATCCAGGGCGTCACGGAGGTTCTAAGAGTCAAGTACAGATCAGTAGTTTCACTTTAACCCCTTAAAAAAAATTCTAATTTGAAAGATAGTTTAAACATAACATAGTTTAGGAATAGAATACATTTTTACATGTTACATTTAAAGTGTTTCAGTATACACATATCCAGTGAATATGAACTGTGGGAAATGTTAGAATAAAAATGCAAACATGTACTGAGGTTAGTATTTTAAGAAAGAAAGTGCAAAAATCTGACCTCGCTCATTATGATAGTGCCATCAATGGCTAGCTTCAAGTCAGTCAGGCTAGTGCGCACCACACGGATGATCCTTTGCATTCGATCCACCTCCTGACGTAGGAAGATGTTCATTGGTCTCAGAGCTCCCATCTTCAATAGCCTGTCTTTGACCTTAACCCATAAAAGAGTTTAGTTTAGATTTTAGTCAGTGCAAGAATTGGTAACTAAAACACTAATGGTCAAACAAACAGACCTCATGTGGCACATAATTAGGGGGCAGTTTCTCCAACATGTCCTCTGCCATGCTGTAAACAATGGACTCTCTAGTCTCTCCTGATCCCCCTCCGCTTTCCTTGGGCTGAATATTTGTGATTGTGTCTAGCACTTCAGCAGATGTGTTTGTCTGATACCTGGTCAACATTTAACAGAAAGCAAAAATGCTATGTTAGTAATAACATTACACATTTTACTATCAGACATTATCATCATAAATAGTTTTAGGATGTCTCCTTACGTGATATCAGCATTAGGATGCAGCCCCAACGCTTGGGGTGAATCTACAGTCGGCAAGCTCTCAATGTATTCCATGTACTCCACTACTGTCTTGCACACTGGAATTTTGTAATCCGTGTAGAAGCAAAATGATGGGTCAAACATCTTTTTACTGAACCACACCTGCAATTAAAAACACAAAAGTATTGTAATAAATTTGATAAATGTTGATCAAGGAGATATAACACACGAACAAACACAAAAATGGGGTCATTACGCGAGCAAAGCACTTGAGCAGGCGTTTGTCATAGTCATCTGTAACCCTTCCTCCATATTGCACCTCAGCTAGCATGTACCGCACAGTTACCCATGACACATCCTGTGAGGGGGAAAAAAAATACATAATGATGAGTGAGCTAAGGTGACAACAAAATATATAAAGTTAGACTGCTGAATTCTCACCTTCTTGGGACCACAATCATCCAAGTGTCTCTCAACAAATTCGACACTTGCAGTGAAATCAGCAGAATTGAACTCATAAGGTATGTTCCAACCCAGTGGTCCAAATTTGCGTCGTTCCTCAAAGAAAGAAGTAACAAAACAAATTATGTATAGAAT
>NW_019471257.1:0-1937 GCF_002814215.2 Seriola lalandi dorsalis
TTTGGGATTTGTTCTTAGTGAAGAACAGAATCTATGCACACTCAAGAGTACTCTTACGCACATTTGAATGCTGACATGTTTGAGCAAATTAAGTGGTTATTGCATTTTCTTCTGTTCTACAGTTATATAATATTATATTATTTAAATTACAATAATATTTTTGTAATTTATAATATTTTAAAAAAATAACTTTTGTTATTTCTATAAAACATTATGGTCTTTTAAAATAAATGAACGCTACATTAACACCTAACCGCTCGTTTGTGGCTCACTTCCTGCAGCAGTACCTCCACTTCAGAAATACTAAAATTCCTTTTGCGTTTTGATTCCGGTACGACGTCTTTAGATTTTCGTTTTGGCATTTCCTCAACTTTCCCTCACGGTATCTCTTTGTGGACTGAAGAAGAAATTGATGAATGAGGCTGATGAGTCCTTAGTGCATTAGATAAGTATAAAATCCAGACTTTTTACCTCATAATGCTAATGTTGTAGCATGCATGGTGTTTGCTCTGTATTTCATATAGCAGTGCAGTTTATCTTTAATCTACTTTAAGCACAAAGACCAAAAACGCCTACTCTGTTGATCTATATCATACTGGGAAAGAACTGCCCATAATGTATTGTACAACTCCCAAATTAGAGCTATGTCTTGCACAATTACCTTGCATCCTTGCATCTAGACAGAGCCAGAGCCAGTTTATAAATAATTCAACTGGTATTTTTTCTCCTGACTTTGGGTTCTTATTACTATTACTATATAAATTTGTCAGTAATCATTGATTTAACCATAGCATTTACATTGTAGTAGCTATGCCTTTAATATCTCTGGACATATTAGGCCATTATGGGCAATAATACAAATCAAGGAGCAGAACTGCTTTATGGCAATACTGGCATTATGCATCAGTGTGATGATGCAGCTTTATTTGTCTGGTGTTTAATTCTCTGGATCAGCCAAAAACATGCCCATTCATATACAGTTTCTCAATTGATTTTCCAGAAACTTTATCAGAATAGAAAAACCATATTCTTATCACCCGCTCCTGGTTTTTAACCACCAAAGCAGAAATGGTTAATGAAGGGGACTCACGTCACTGATTTACATACATACAGAAAATTGTAATGTGAGCTATAGTCCATGCCTGAGTATCAAAACCATAAAAAATGCACAAACCACTTTAGGTCACATGTAAACTCCATGAGAAAAATCTGTACTGCTTTCAAAAAAAGGCACACTTTGAATAAAAAAATAAATAGTAAATAATGGCTTAATTAAAGGTTAAAAAATACTTAGAAATGCATTATTAAGCAATAATAAAGAACACACATATTTTGTAAAAATAAATAAATAAACAAATCAAGTGCTAGATCGAACATAAGAAAAAAAAAATCAGAATATTAAAGTCCCCAGATTGAAAGGTCACAAAAAAAGAAATGTTTATCATCACCATTGATGACTGTATTATTCCCCATGACAAATTAAATAGCAAATATTCATAAAGCCATTAGATATAACTGGTAAATTTAGCTTTTTAAAAAGTAGTACTGAAAAATCTCTTCCCTGGAATAGCACAATAAATCCACCAAATAAATTCAGCTAACCACTATTGTTATCAACAGGGGACTTTTTAACAAGGTTTATGATGTTCATGCTAATGTTTCACCTGCTCACACACACTCACACACACATACATGAAAATTAATATCTGAAAGCTTTCTGAAAGCCAACAACATTCTTTAAAAAGTGTTATGGTATTGAACCCAGACAGCTCACTGACAGATGGATGAGTTTTGGCTACTTGTTAATCCAACCCTGAAGTCTAGGGTACTACTGTCTGCTTGCCATAAAGTTTACATTTCCTGACCACCTGCATCTGGTTTTGATCCGGCAGGTCAAGCTGTCAGGTAAACACTAACAGGGCCTGGACAAGCTAAGT
>NW_019471258.1:0-1937 GCF_002814215.2 Seriola lalandi dorsalis
TGGTCATTGTCTCCTCACTCAGTACCGAGTCTGACCAAGTGGCAATCTCAGATGAGGTGGTCGTGAAAGACCCAGCGGCGTCGGAGGCAGTCTGTGATAAACCAGTCCAGGTGGAAGAAGCCAAGGAGGAGGGTATGGTTGTGGAGACTGTGGAGGCCACTATGGTTCAAACAGCAGAGTCAGAGATCAGTGTAGTCCCCGAGCAGGCCACCGAGAAGACTGAAGATATCAAGGAGGATGTGCATCCGGCCCGTGAGATTGAGGCACAGAGCATGGTCATTGCCCAGGCTGTCATTCAGGATGCCATGGAAAAAGTTTCAGAAGACAAGCCTGAACCTAAAAAGCCCGCCAGCCCAACAGCCACCACCCCAACACCAGTCCAGGCAATAGCAACAACAGAGGAAGAGATTGCGATCACATCAGTGGCCCCTGTTATCACTGAAACCCCTGTCGCTGTCATCTGTGAAAAACCAGCACCAAAGTCTCCTCAGCCACTTCATGTTGCCATGGAGGTTACGGACACTATCCAAATAGAGGTGATAGAGAGCACTGATGCCTATGTCGGGGAGGAGGAGAAGAAACCAGAGGAAGAGTTGAGGCAAGCTGTGGAGGTAAAAGTAAGTGAAGAAATTGTTGTAGTGGAAGAAGTTGTAGAAATAAAGGCAGAGAGTGAAGAGCTTGAACAGGTCAAGGAGGAACAGAGCAAAGAAGAAGAAGCAGTTCAGGAACCAGATGTAAAAGAAGCAGCTGAGGAAGTGAAACCACAATCAGAGGAAACTACACCAGAGGCCCCTTCAGAGGGAGAGAAAGTGCTTGCGATCCACATGCCAGTACAGGTGGTCCTGCAGACAGCGGAGGTGGTTGAGGAATCAGTGGCAGAAGAGGCTGCGGAAGAGTTTGAAAGCAACGGTCCCGTGACTGAAGACACCAGCGTAAAAGCCGAGAGCCCCGCAAGTGCAAGCAAACTCTCAACACTGTCAGAAGAAGCTCCAGCGACAGCTTCAGGAGAAGTGTCCGATCCCAGCCAAGTCACAGAGGCAGCAGCCAGCCAGCCAGAGACAGAGACAGAGACAGAGACAGAGAAACCGCCGTCAGGAAAGTGCGCAGAGGTGATGGCGCAGGTGATCGAAGTGATTGAGGAAGCAGTGAAGGAGATCGAGCCTGTGTCCACAGAGATCACAGCAGCATCATGAGCAGGTGAGACTGAACTTACAACTCTGATATATGTTTGAATTGTCATGACAACTGTTTAAATGGTAATAGATCAAAATGCAGGTGATATTTAGTTCTTCAGTATTACATGAGGTATTACATTATTACATTTCCATCACTATGAAATAGTGAAAAAATTTAGTTATTTTCGAAATTCCTTTGTAGGCCTATCGTGCAATCTTCTCATAGTGGCTTTTTTGAAACATCAATGGGCCCTACTTTTATTAGGGAGAAGGGGAGGGGATTTGCCCACTGACCAGATGAAAAAGCTTTTGTTCGGGCTACGAGTAACCAGGGGACCTTTGATATCAAAGCAGGAATGCCGCCATTGACCCCTTCTTTGTAGGCCGGGGTCTTAAAGGGAAGCGGTGTGTGAGGGGCAGATGAACTTGTGCTGAAAGACTGATTATGATTCCTCCACTCCCTCCTCCTGTTTTCCTTCTATCACAGGCTCAGTATGGAGTCAAGAAACCATGTCGGAGTACGCGTTTGTTAGGTTCGGTTACAAAGCTTCAAAGAGCTCAAGTTGGGGTGTTTTTTTTCAGTTGCTTTGATTGAATTATATTTTCAGTATGTGCAAAGGGGCAGCAATTTGTAACGTGCAACAATGTTTTAGTGACAGTGTCTGAAGTTGTCTGATATAAGCGGTGAAGAGGAGGAAGAAACTGGGCGTAGTTCACTTTCATATTTATTAAAGCAGACATGCAGCTCTGCAGCAGAGGAGA
>NW_019471259.1:0-1936 GCF_002814215.2 Seriola lalandi dorsalis
CTTTTACATGCTGGAGCTACGACAAGACATCTAAGAAAGTCCTGATGTACACCATGTTGCAACAGGCAACATCTGAGGCACAGAGAAAAAATAAGTTTGCTCTTTGGTGAACTTTGTGCTGAATTACATAGAAACCTGTACATGGACTGAGGGCAAGAAAGGCAGAGAGACAGAATGAAAATGAAATTTGTGTTAGAGGAACAGACACCAAGTAAATTTCTGTTTCTGTACATGTTTATGTGGCTGTTAGCATGTTTGTTCACTCAAGCATAATTGGTGTAACTGCAACATAATTATGTAGTCTAAACTCAACTAGTTAACACTAGTTTAGTTTTACTTTGACTAGGGATTTCCAAGTGAGGATAAACTGAAAACCCTTCAGTGGTTAACATTTACTGGTGAATATAAGGTCTATAGTTCAAGTCAGGCCAAATAACAAGAGAATGCAAAGTAACAGTGCTCCATATAAATGGTCTCTTGCCTCCTCTATGTAGCATTTTTATTAAAGAAAAGATACTGGGTGTCGACAGTTTGTTTGTTGCTCCTCCATCCTCTTTTCTCAGTGACTCTCTCTCTCTGTCTTTAGTAACATAAATCATCGCTGACAGTCAATAAGCTTCTTGTCTAAAAGTTTTAAGTGGCCACTAAAAGGTCAAAACGTTCAAATACCTCAGAAGTACTAGAACCCAGATACAGATCTTCTGTCTAAGCAGGCAGAACAGTGACAGTGATCCAGCTCTCAACAGACTTCAGCTGGGTTCTTCGCTTCAAGGTACAGTATGTATCTGGATCAAAAGCTCAGACGATAAATGACAGTCAAAAATGTTTTCAATCCAATATATCTCTGAGACTGAGCTGGAACGTCACTTAGAATGAGTTGGATTGATTCATGCTGTTTGTAACTCCAAATTTATGAAAATGAAGGCTTCAATTATTTAGTCACATCCAAACAGCTTCAGACACATAATTAGCAAGTTCTTTTGAATGTTTTATTATTACATAAAAGCTTCTCCTGAATTCAAAATAATCTATAGTGCTTCCCCTAACAATTAATTTCAATTTTGACTAATGTGCATTAATTTTTTTAATTGATTGGACTGTAAAATGGTGAAAATCATCTAATAAAATTTCCCACAGCTCAAGGATATGTGTTCAAATTGCTCATTTCGATCAACAGTCCAAAGCCCAAAGAAATTCAATTTATTGTGATGTATTGACAAGGAATAGCAGCAAATCCTTACATTTCAGAAACTAGATCCAGTGAATGTTTTGCTTTGTTGCATAAAAAAACGACTGAAATTATTAATCAGTTACCAATATAGTTGCAGATTAATGCAAACTAATTGTTGGAGTTGTAATAATCTACTTATTTTGATAAACCTAGGTAATGAACTGCTCAAAACCTGTAACCTAGAATGCTGCACGACAAAGGATTACCATTACTGCTCCCATTGTTAAGTGAGGCTCCACTCAGACACAACAGCGGTGCTTTGAGCTGAATGCTGACGCTAACATGGCAAGCATGCTCGAAATAACAACATAACAATAACAAACATGTTATTGTTGAGCAGGTATGATGTTTACTACGCCCCCTGTATTAGTTTAGTATTTGAGCATGTTAGCATTTGTTGATTATCACTAAACATAAAGGATAGCTAAGGCCGATGGGAACCTCATTACTTAAACCTTTTTTTAAATAAACTGTAGAATTGAAAACTTTGACCTGCTGGTGGTGCTAGAAGAGTGGACAGGAGATTACTTAAGTCAGAAGGTTTCATCTTCTGGGTAATATGAATGTCTAGAGAATTTCATGGCAATCCATCTGACACTTGTAAAGACATTTCACTAAAAACCAAAAATGTTGAAATCATTGTGGTGCTACAGAAGCAGTTATGTCAGAAATTTCATTGCAATCCATCCAAAATTAGTTGAGATA
>NW_019471260.1:0-1690 GCF_002814215.2 Seriola lalandi dorsalis
GTCAGAGCCGATAAAGGGTACGTATAGTAAAAAGAGAGTAGCTATGCTGTGTACAGTTATGACCCATTTAATATGGAAAATACAATCAGTTAAATATTGAAAATGAAAGAGCAAATCCAGTGGGAAAAGAGATCTCTGTAGCAGCAGCAGTGTTAGTGGAGACTTCAGTTCTGTTTTTGATACCTTGACATTTGGCTTTTAATGATGCATTAAAGGATTATACCTTGGTTTATTTACATCTGTGTATAACATTTCCACAGGCTGTTTTTCAAGCCTGTGTTGTGTCATAATGCCACCTCAGTTTATTATGTTGGACTGAGGAGAGCAGGGCGTAGCTCTCATGCTGTATAGACACACATCTCCCAGTGACAAAAAAATATAGATACAGATTGCTGCTGGAGTCTAAATTAGTAGCTTCGCTAACAGAAATAAATTCATAATTTTTTTTGCCAGAGTCCTGCAAACAGAATAATTAATAAGTAAATCTGTCACCCACATTGGTGCAGACCTGTGTAGGAGCTTGATTTGAAACTTTGAAGATTTACAAATGTGAACTGCAGCAAGACAGTAACTGAATATATATTATTATGATTCCCATATCTCATAATTATTACTTTCACATCTCCCCGTTTACTCGGTATCTAATTACAACTAATCTGATATGAAGAAAACCTCTCTATAGTGTATTTATATATGCTGGAGCAGCCTCAGGTGGATCAGTCTCCTTTAATCTATAAAATCAGTGAATCATGAAATGTCTACACCGCGCTGACGCACTGGTAATATTACTAATCACATTTCCTCTTAATGCCACAAACCAAGAAAGGTGATCAATTAAATTTGGTTTGGAGTCATTGTGTTCCTATTTGCTTAAATGGTGAAGACTAATCTTGCCTTTCTCATAATGACAGTTCTTCCTAATAAGAATGATGTAAAGACCCAATGATTTTGATACAATTCATTACAAGATAAAGATCACGTAACTCTGAGACGGTTTCCTCATAATTACAAAATGCAAAGTCAGAATTATGAGATATGTACCTACAGAAAAATTAGTAGGAATTTTCAGTTCACAGTAAATGCAGATCAAGTCCATAAACTATCATGTGTTTTATTGTTTATAGTGTAACACAAAATGTGAAAATACTATATGATCTCACTTTGCAAAGTGACTATGATGGTTTTGATTAACTTAAGATGGTTACACTCGTGGGTGAAAACAAACTTTTAATGTTGCCATTCCACCAGTGGCTCCCAACATTTTTGGGTTGTGCACCATTAAAACAAACCAACATTTACTCGTTTTCATATTTCATATATTGACAGATGAGGGATTTTCTGCACTCTATTAAACTCTCCAATATTTTACAATAGAAATGTTCATAACATCATTTTCATTTTTGTAAATCACAATCCTGTTAATCATCTTGTGTCCACTCAGATTTATGGATCCCTTTGGGGCCTTAGCCTCCAGGCAATATCCTTTTTTGTGATTGTTTTGTTCAACCCATAAATCTGGGGGCTAGATAAAAGCATTAAAAGTAGAATGATGTTTGGAAAATTGACTTTCACACAATGCTTCAGTTCAGGTACTGAAGTACTAACCAATAACTTCGCAAAGTACTGACTGTGTTGTGTGTGTGTGTGTGTGTGTGTGTGTGTGTGTGTGTGTGTGTGTGTGTGTGTGTGT
>NW_019471261.1:0-1934 GCF_002814215.2 Seriola lalandi dorsalis
TCATCATCATCATCATCATCATCATCATCATCATATATCATATATAAGTCATGACATTTTATATTTAAAAGGTCAAAGGTCAACTTCTGCAAAAATACTTTTCTGGCCATTATTCAATGCTGTAAGTCAGGAAGAGAGGGGGACCATAGTGACCATATTTCATATTTGGTTAGATACTGAAATGGTGACGCTAATCTTGGGTGCCCACCTTGAAACTTTAGTGATTGTATAGATCTGCTGCGCTGCCGGGTTGAAGATTTGTGTGAAGCAGCAACATCTATATTTGAAGTCTTGTCTACTGTCATGGCTAAAGTTGCGTTCTGTCAGAATCAGCTTTATTGGCCAAGCCTTACACACTACTACAGTAGAAACACAGCAGAACAAGAACAACAAAGCTTAACAAAGTCAAGGCGAGTTGACTTATATATGCCTAAGGATCTGAGTCTCCTTAGGAAGAACAGTCTGCTCTGTCCCTTCATGAAGAAGGCTTCAGTGTTGTGAGTTCAGTCCCATTTTTTCTTTTATTGATTTGACTTGTAGGAGTTCACCAGGACAGGGCACCTCCTGTTCCCACCACAAGCTCATTGGTTTTTGCTAATATTGAGCTTCAGGTGATTGTTGTTGCACCATGTGACAAAGCTCTCTATCAGTCCTCTGTACTCCTCTGTAAAAATAGTCTCTGAGCAAAGACAGCATGCCTCTCACTGGACATTATTCACTGGAACTTACACATATGAATATAGTGATACCTTCAATTTCACCTAAAAATACACTTAGCACCTTTTTGTTAAATTGCTTCAAAGTTTTCACTACATATACTTTGTATTCAGAAGGTGTTCAGACCCCTTCCATTTCTCACATTGTGTTATGTTGCGGCTTTATGGTAAAAGAAAACAAAAAAACAAATTTTCTCTCATCAGTCTACTATCAATATTCCGAAATGAGATAAAGTGAAAATAGAATTTTAGAAATGTTTGCAAATGTATTAAAAATTAAAAACTGAAATATCACATTGAAGTATTCAGACTCTTTGCTATGACACATAATTTAGCTCAGGTGCCTCCCACTTCTCTTGATCATCTTTGAGATGTTTCTACACCTTGATTGGAATCAACCTGGGGTGAATTCATTTGATTGGACTTGATTAGGAAAGGTCTCACAGCTGATAATGTATATATCAAAGCAGAAAACAAGCCACTATTGCAATAATAAACTCCTAACGGACTCTCAGGCTGTGAGAAACAAGATTCTCTGGTCTGATGAAACCAAGGTTGAAACTGTTTGGCCTCAATTCTAAGCGTCATGTTTGGAGGAAACCTGACATGACTCTTTTGAGCCATTGAATTTGTAGTCCTTCTCGAAGTTTCTCCACACAGGATCTCTGGCGCTCAGCAACAGTGACCGTTGCATTCTTGGTGAGCTCGCTTACCAAGGCGCCTCTTGAAAAACTCTATTATCACTTTGTTATTATAGGATATTGAGCGTAGATCGATAAGGGAGAAAATGAACTTTTTGATTTCAGCATGAGGCTACAACATGACAAAATGTGCAAAAAGTGAAGGGGTCGAACATTTTCTGAACACACAGAGTCTGAACAGACATGGATGTAAACTGCAACTACAACTGTGAGGCAGTAATTCTGGTTGGTCTGGTTGGATTTTTATCCTAAATTTATGTTGCTCAGCACAAGAATCTGTCTTTTCTTGGAGTTTTTGTTTTCATTTTTCCTCCAGAAGTTAACCACTCCTGCTCAAATTGATTAAATACGTTGCTGTAACACAAACTGTTCTCATGAGCGCGCAGCTTCATTAATGCTTATTGTCATGCAGTTTCTCTCTGTTTCTCTTAAATTGAACGTCACCTTGCAAAATCTTTTGGTTTAAACTTCATTGGCACATTTGCTAATAATGCTGGTGTCATATTTTCAGAGTGGC
>NW_019471262.1:0-1934 GCF_002814215.2 Seriola lalandi dorsalis
TTCAGTTTCATGTTGGCAAATATGCATTTATTACCACCACCAAGGTGGGTATGTTTTCACCCATCTCTTGCTTGCAGGATTACTCAAAAAGTACAGAACCGATTTGCACCGATTTGGATGGGACATGGGCCAGGCAAGAACCCAATAAACTTTGGGGGAGATCTGGATCATTTACTAGAAATATATGTTTTTTTGACATTGGCCTTGGTGGAGGTCTGTGCTCTCTAGTACAGTATGTGCTATGTTGAAGGACCCCCAAGGAATTAATGCTGCAGGGGTCATACTGAAAGCACAGTAAATTACGACCTTTTAATATCACTGTGATCAAACCAAATCATAAATGTGCTTTACATTTTGAGCCAAATGGGTTAGATTTAGAACAAAAATCTGATGAAGAACTATCTAGTTTCACAATCCAGGAATAGAAACTTTTCCAATAAAAGAGGAACAAAAAGTTATGTAGTTCCTCTTGGTGCAAGAAGTGAGAAGCTGATGGGAACGGAAATTTATCCCCAACTAAACGCAAAGAGAAAACCAACTGAAATAAACAGACAGGAAACATCAGGTTCTGTGGGGATTGTGGTAGATCTTATTCGTTTACAGTAATGATTCCTGAACAGCACAATTGATTTGAAAGTAATGCAATGATATTTAAACATGCTGTGTTCAGCACTTTTTACTTTTTACTTCACTTTTTAGACTTAAGAAGTAAAAGTATGAGCCAACACAGAAATTTTGATGCAAATCTCCCCCAGTGAAAGGTTTGAACCAGAGTAATTTTTCAGCGCACCCTTCCTTTCACCCACACAGTTAAACACAATGAATCCATTTTGATCACATTTTCAATTATCCCACCTTTTGAAGGACAGCTCTTTCAAGTGACTCCACCTTCATCTGCTCCTTCCTCAGGCTGGCATTAAGTGCGACACCCTCAGCGTTGGCCTTGGCACGTACCTGGGCTATCTCTTCATTAGCTCTGAGAGTGGAGGAGACGGAAGAAAGAGGGATAGATGGTTAGAATCAGCCTTGAACTCCAGTGGTTTTTCTAAACAGCTGTCTTATGACCAAAACTTGTTCATCTCTTACTTGTCCAGTTTCTCCTCAGCATGCACTTTGAGGGTTTGGTATCGTTGCTCCTCTTGCTTGATCCTTATTAGGTAGTCCTGCGCACACTTCTTCAGCACCTCCTCATTCTAGAGAGATATGTGTAGATAATATCTAGTAATCTGGCTATTACTTGATGGTGGACTACACTGCATAATGGGATATATAGTTATACTGACCTTCTTGAAGCCCTCCAGAACTCCCTTCATGTTTTCATACCTCCTGAAGAGGTCAGCGAAGGAGCGCTCCACAGAGTTGAGGTCCGCCAGGGCCTGATCCCTTTCTAGGGTCAACTGCCTGACTGACTTGCTGCAGGACAGGGTCTTCTGCTGCTGTTCATCCTCTGCAACCAACAGAGGAGTCAAAATATAAGAAAAGGGCTGTATGCATATGACAACTTCAATACTGAACTGAAACAGCACAGTCAAATGCAGCCTTGAAAGGTATGTGGGTTCACCATCAGAACACACATTACTTTAATTGTGTAGATATTACCTCAGAAGACAGTGCAGCCAGAAAATGTTAGGGCAGTGTGTTTTTATTGTACTGGCTCTGTAGACTACTCCAGCACACTGGCTTTAAAATAAACCAATAACTGCAAGATTAGTCCCAACTCTCAGTTTTATGGGTATTTACATCCAAACTGGGTGTAGGACTCATTTTTACTGCCAAACAGTGAAATGCACATGACTAACCAAGTCATCAACATGACCGCAGTACAATTAATCACATGTTTCATATCCTGAAGACTAGACTGAAGGCAAAAAGCCCCCAAAACAATCAAGAAATGAAGACTGCCAAGGTACAGGCCTGGCAAAGCTTCACCAGGG
>NW_019471263.1:0-1933 GCF_002814215.2 Seriola lalandi dorsalis
GATGTATGATGGTCATTAGTGCCACAGTGCATTGAAAACCTTGTTGGCTCTTTTAAATGCACAGTTACTCAAAGTAATTACAGCTTTTTCATACGAATGAACATGTGGGTAATAAATTTTTGGTCTACAGTTAATACCTTCACACGTTTCTATTGAGATAATGAGATAGTTATATATTACTTATAAACAAATCCCTGGAAACTGCATCAACATTACAATATAAACTGTTGAAAATTCTGCTGTAATCATAAAAAACTTCTGAAATATCCCGGCACGGATTCTACAGAGACCATTTTTAGCCATCCAGCAGCATGACTCTCCGGGTGGTGATGTTGGTCAGTCCACCACTTTTCTTCTCGCACCACCAGTCGATCAAAGTTTTCAGTTACTCTGTGAAATACTTTGGCATCTGCTGGGTGTAGTGACAGAACATTTGGTACAGAGATTCATGGTTACAGAGGAAGTATCCTGCTGACTTTGGTAACTTTTACTCTAATGCCACCAAATTTTATTTATCCTGTATTTAATTTATCCAGCCTGTACCATCCAGTATTGGTGACCAAACAACTCCCAACAGTCCCATCAGCCTCAGTGGCACACGCTACTGACACGCTAAACTAAAATGGCAAATACATTATACCTGCTAAACACTAACCCTAACTCAAAGCACAGCTGTGCCTCAGTACAGCATCACAGAGCGAATGCATGAATGTTGTTACTATAATATCAGTTAGAGGTGGGACCCAACACCTCGGAAACATTGAAAATGTTAAACAGAGTAATTAGAGGGTTGTGTGTGATGTTTCCTAAAAGCCGCGTGTCAGTGATCTCTGAAACTTTATAAACACTAGATTACAGCTATACAAGAAGTGTAATTTGCTGATCTTCAACAGGGCAGGACGGTTTGACATGAGAAGAACAGGTGAAAATATCTTTAATGATGGTTGAATTATTTTAACTGCACAGGTTTCAGGGTTGTGGTGTTATTCCCACTGACTCACCGTCACATTGTAATGGCTTATTGGGACAGCTGAATAGAACACAACTGTTGTTAACGTTTTTAGTAAGAGCTGCACTTTTCATAGTATGACAAGTCAGAAATGACAGCTGAATGTGTTTATTTCTGATTTGAGCTCCCATTATGTTCATGAAGCAGTCGATGAAAATAACTTTGTTTCCTCAGATTCTGCCCAGAAAGTTGTGGCCAACAAGCCCAAGCTGTCTGAGCGGCGTGTGTCAGAGCAGACGTCTATGTTGGGGACCACAGTCAGCAAGGCGTTGTCCTCCTCTGACACCGAGCTGCTGATGCTCAATGGCACAGACCCGGTGGCCGAGGCTGCCATCAGACAACTCCACCAGTCTGCCAAGCAGAAGCTCAAGTCCCCGGTGAAGAAGAGCACCATCATCATCTCTGGCATCGCCAAAGTAAGGATGACCTCTTCACTGGGGTCTTATACTGTTTCACTTATTATTTCACTTTAGTAGAACATTTTCACTTATTTAATATACAGGATTTTAAGTAGAAGCAGAGACCTGCCAGTTTCCAGCTGTTGTGTTCTCTAACCTGTCATTGATCATGATCAGGAAACAAATAGATCTTAAATCAGACAGGCGTGTCTTGTCAGGAGCAGGAAGTCTCCTTATGTTGTTGAAGTAGACTTCATGTGCCCTGATTAAAACTGGGCTTTCCGGCTTTATTTGCCAGCCTCCGGCCAAAATTACATTAAAAGAGCAAAGCAAAGCAAATAGTTTATTTGCACAAAGGAAACATCATTTGACTGGATATTGATTTTAAAAATGTGAATATGCCTCCAGACGCCCTTGTCTCAGGATGATGAACTAGCTCTGATGGCGGGCTACGCTGCGGCGATGGATGCCTCGATGTCAGAGGGCAGCTCCACTCAGGATGTGACCACAGCGATTGCATCAGGGA
>NW_019471264.1:0-1933 GCF_002814215.2 Seriola lalandi dorsalis
CAGTCTATCGGCGTGACGTCCAGTCTGCAATGGACAGATATTCTGCATTGTAAGTTAACACTGTTGTCTTCCCCCTAAATAAATGGCTTGCTTATTTGATTTAGAACAGTACAGCGGTTTTCATTGTAAAATCGCATCGGATAATGTCCTTTTATTTGCTTGGCAGTCGTCTGTTCTTTTGCTGAAGTATTCATGTTCAGTCATCCCTGACAAAGCCAACCTGAATCATGCTCTGTTCAGTATCGTATGGTCCCCTCTCTCACCTGGCCCTGAAGGGACATGATAAGAAAGGTCAGGTCTGCTGGCTGCTATAGTTGGTTCCAATTAGGTAGCTGTCGAGAAAAATCAATTTATTTCAGGCTAAATTGTAATAGAATTGAGGAAATCTTTCTTGTTTGATTGTGGTACGGACGTCTCCCAGGACAAACGTGTCAGTGGAGGTGGTGAAGGAGATACCTTGGGGTTAATTTTCTTTAAGGTCGCTGGAATGTGTGAGGGATGCTAATTATAAGAAAGGGGCCCTCACTGAGTGCTTTATTGTTTGAAATGGTACTTGGGAAGATAACCTTTTTATAATGGGATTTTAGGCCATTTTTGGTGTAACTGTAATTGAAAGTGTGGATAGAGCACTCATATAGATAACTGCACTTCTTTCACATACAGAATGCCCTTTTCTTTGCCAATATTTGGTTTTGCACAAACAGAGCCATATTTCTCCTTGAAACACATTGAAGCTGCCATTGCCACCTTCAGAGTCTGATACCAGCCTCATGTTGCTCATTCACACTGTTTGCATGATGGATTGCCTGTCAAACTGGCCTTGGTTTTATATAATAATGATCCCTTCATCACTAATAGAGTGAGCGACCGTGCTGCCCATCGGCTATTCTGTTGCATAGACTGAAATCTTTTGTACAGTGAATTAGACTCAACAGTGTTCGGTGTCACTTTGTCAAACTGTTGTTTCGCTTATTGTTTTACTTTATGTGGATATTCAACCTTCTGTTGCATGTAAGCTAGCAAACATTCTTATGGTGTGGTAATTGCTAATTCTTCTCTTATATTTTCTTTTATTGTTGATGATGATTTCTTCTAGTTTGAAGCAGTCTGGCATTCACACCGGCAACCCATGGCCACCTTACAAAGAGAGGACGCCTCTGCACCCGTGTTACAAAGGCCTAATCAAGCTGTTGCACTGCAAGACACTGCACATTGTGATATTCACTCTCCTTTACAAGGTGAGCCTTTCAACAACTATTCATGCTGCCCTTGCATCTCAGTTTACTCCTTTAGCTAAATCAGAAGTGTTTCTGTTTGCCATTTTAATTGGTGTAATTGGTCAAGTAATTGACTTGGCAATTAATTGGTGCTGACATGTTACAAGATATTGGTACATTACAGGACTGAAAAAATGCAGGTGCAGCACAATATGAGCAGATCTCATTGTGTAGATTTGCATAATGTAGAAATGAAAATAGAAAGGCAGTGACAGGTGATAAGTCGTTTAACTGCAACAATGTTGATATAATTGGTATCAGTAGTGAGGAGTGTCATTTCCGTCTGTATCATTATAGTTCAAACTGTTTTTTATCAAATGAAAAATGGTGATAAACTTGCAGAGGGTTTTCCATGTTTTTCAGTTTAAACTAATAGTTCAATATGTTCTAGATATGGATGGATCACCAGAACATGTCTGAGCATGTTCTGTGCATGGTGCTGTACCTGATTGAGCTGGGCTTGGACAATCAAGTTCAAGACAACAAGGAGGATGAGGTGAGATATGGGGCCTGTGAGTTGCAGCCAGTCTTGTCACTGTGTAGACTGCAAACCAGCGTCCTACAAAATGTGTATCTTATGCTTCCAGGAGCCTTGCATTGAGGAGCACTGCCATGACAGCTGGTTCCCTGGCACCAACCTCCTCTCCAATCTGCAC
>NW_019471265.1:0-8430 GCF_002814215.2 Seriola lalandi dorsalis
GAAGCTTGCTGCAGGAGATCTAAACAATCTTCCTGGCAGCCTTTTAATACCTATACCTCTTCTGGGATCTCTTTCCACATCAGTATTCAGGTCCACTACCTCAGCCCCTTCTCATTCCATCCAACCCTGGATTTATTTTCATACTATGGGGGTATGATAGCCACTTAATAATTCATATTTAGAGTGTGTACCCATGCACTGAGAAATTCTGATTCATCCTCCTGAGTAGCTGCCCACCGTCTTGCATCATTTAAGCCTCCACGTTCTAGCTGTGGCTTATTCGTTCAGTCTGCTCAATGCTCTTTGGAGTAGAGCTGTCAAAATTTTTAGAGTAAGAGGGAAGTTTCTGTGGGTGGACAGGAGTGTCAGTTTTCTTTTAGTCAGCATGCTTCTTTAAAGAGCAACAAGAGTCTAAGCAACCCCAGTCTGAGATCAACTTAGAACTGTTCCAAGACACTAGCTCCGAAGCAGCACGGTGGCACAAAGTGGCACATGTTCACTCTGAAATCTGACCAGATCTGTAAATGGTCTGTAATCACATTACAGTAGAAAGGCCAGTCAGCCAAGATCAATGGTGGAATTATCTTTTAATATATAAACAAAAAAAAGCACAATTGAAAAGTGCCTGTTTTGTCTTCAAAGGTTAGAAGAAATCAGGTGTTATCATGGTACAGGGAAGCATTTGATGTAGGGCTCCATTGTTTTGCATAGTACATATACCTATCCTGTCTATTTTCTGGCTAACTCTGAACAGTTGCAACCCTCCAGACTAACTCTTTGACATTGGAGCACTTGAGCTCCCAGCCTCAAAACTTTGGTGGCACTAGCAAAAACTTTTGGTCTTGTCTTACATGAATGCATAATGAGGGAAAAATCGCATCATACATGATGTTTGAACTGGGAGAAGTGTATTCACAGCAAACTAAAAGACAAAACTTGTCAAGGTGCTGTTCAAATGTCTACTTGTTTAATTATTAAATTAAATCCAATGATTCCTCACACTAAAATTGTATATATTACATCACAACTCTGTAGTCTGGAATGACAATGAGAACTGTCTAGATATGCTTCCTCAAACATTTGGAAAGTGAACTTTGACCTGAGCTGCACTGACCATGGTGGACACTGCCAGTCACTGCTGGGTGGATAAAGTATCAGCATACACATGCAGCTACTAGGTTTGCTCCAAAAATACTATTTGAGTCTCTGAAATCTAGCGACTATTTGCAACATTAACTAAGGTGGGTTATAAAATAATGCAATTGAAGAAAATTCAGCTTTTCCATTAGTTAATTGAAAATGGCAAAAGCTTTATAGAAACAAATAAATTCTGATCTGTAAAACTAGTTCACTACATTCAAAATCAAACCAGTATCGGTATCTTTTGATGCCTGAGAAAGGCTATTTGTATTATCTAATCACCTCAGAGAAGGAGCAGTGAAGGTCTAGACAGACAGACTGAAGGACAGTGCACGTCTGTAATGGCTACCTTTCTTGGATTCAGTTATAGACAGTGCTTTGCTTTTAAAGGATGAATCAGAGGGAGGCCATGGAAATGTTCAAATATAAAGTAATAGAACATTGGCAGATCAGTGACATCAGTATGAGTTTTAAAAACCCCATACTGGAAGAGCACTGAGTGAGCTATGAGTCAGAGTTGACACTCAGCCACTGACTGATCTACTGTTCTGAAATTGAGTGGAACAAAATGTGAGAACAATGTGTAGTTTGTAGTAATGTGATGGAAGCCAATGTTACCTGGCTGCTCACTTTGTTACATCTGGTGCCCAGATCAAAACAACATGATGGTTTCAGTCACACGAACGTTGAAACTTGACGTAATTTATGTGACAGACATTTTTAGCAACAGCGAGCTTTGTCTTGTGCTTTTTATCATCTTGGTTTTCTAATCTGATTTATGTGCATGGGCATGTGCCTTTGTCCTTTGTTAGATATTGGACATTATATTAAGAATCTTTGTCAACAAATTGACAGGCTACCGGCTAGCCTTTTTATGAGTTCCAATTACATACCCGTTAAAGCATTGCATGAATAATCAAAACATTGGCTTACAGAATAGTGACACTGTATGTACTACAGGCTTAGAGTAATTCTTTTGACTCAGACAGAGCTAGAGAAGGAGAGCATTTTGGATTTTGCTCTTTACACTATGTTCTTTTTCAAGTCCCACTTGTCAGAGAGAAAAAGATAAATATAGTTTAAGACAAACCAAAATAAATGGGTGGGTTCAGAAATGCACAGAACAACAAGCCACAGAGGAAGATGCGGCCTACACAGACCACATACAAACAGCCTGCCTCTGCCACGGAAATAGATGCTTACATGGGGAAAGAAAATAGTTGTGACACTCTCACAATAAGTAGAGCTGGAAATGGTGTTAAGTGTGGTTGAATCCTTTCATACAAACCTGCCTGTTGGTGAATGTAGTTTTAACTGAAGCTGTCTGTGCAGTTTTGACTGTGGAAAAGTTGAATTCTGTTATTTAGCTTTATAGTTCAACTAGTCATAAATGGTTGGTTTTATGTGATCATGAGTTAAATATAGTTAGTACTGACACACGGGGGACAATTTTACGGGAAGTGCTTTAGTGCAGAGCTACATAACATTTGCTGCACCTTTTTAAGACTACAAGTCGAATACTGTGGATGGAAGTGTCATTCTCCCATGCACATATTTCTGTATATTTTTCAGAGTGGAAGATACAAGATTACAAAGTATAAACACAATCCAAAAATTACCTTAGAAATGTAAATATATCAAAGGGATATATATGTATTTCTCTTTTTTTCCTTAACTATTTTACATTCACCACTGATATAGAAAATATTTATATTAAGTTATCTACACTACTATAAATCATTTTGGACACTAGAGAGGTAAGTGGATGTGGGAAAATAGGTTTAGTTCATAAATACACAGTTATAGCAGTATGTAATGCTACATCCAATATGACACTGTAGTCTAGAGTACAGATGCACATATTATGCTCACAGCATAGGTATTTTAAACATTTCATAGCCATGCTCATCTTACTGCCCAGCACATGTTTACTTGCTGTGTCTTACAGTAATAATCTGCCAAAACGGCTAGACATGCCAGTATTTGTTCTCGTAGAAATGCACTGATCTCCATATGCATTATAATTGTCATAATCACAATCACACCCAACTTCCTAAGCCATCATCTTCTTAAGTGATTTTCAAGAAATTTCCAAGATCTCTAAGAAAATGTAGCAGATGAAGTGTAAGATCCCACAAACTGGTGCCAGGCCTGATGTTGTTTTTTTTAGTGCCCATGCATGCCAACACTGGTGGTTACACAGCAACAATTAGCAACTGGTTGCACTGCTGTGATTTGTGAGGGGAATATTATTTTAGCGCACAAAGTATTCAATATTTCATACTTAAGATGTCCACCAGGAAGTGGATGTGAACATTTCTACAGACAGATTGTCTTAAAAAACATTCAACCAAACATTTGCATGGTTTGAATGGTCTACTTATAAATTACCCTGTACTAGTTAAAGCTGCATATTTACTTAAAATATGTGTATGTTTTTTTGCCCAAGTCATTTCACTGTGCTACACAAATGTCTTTATGAGTGTTTGCTGACCCTTGCTTAGCTCTGAGTGTTTACAAGAGAACAGAGCTACCAGCAGACTAGAAAATTCTGAACACATAATTTGTCATGATGGCAGAACAGACAAATGAACACTAAGAGTGTATACACTTTTGAAATAAACCCCACACTTCCCCAGCTTCTTCCATCCACAGTTTTGTGACTATTCAATATAACAGCAGAGAGTTTACTGACAGAGGGGGAGCAGGAAGAGGAGAGGATGGGAGGTCTCCCAGGAGAGCACTGCCCGGAGGAGGCACGATTAGGAGGTGAAGCAGTCAAACGCTCACACCAAATGTGCTGGCACGTCATGATAACCCCAGGCTGTTCTAGGGTAAGAGGACTGACAGGCAGACTCTCCTTATGGCTGACTTCAGCTGGATTATTTATCATCTCCTATAGCCAGGCTTGTGACGGGGCCTCTACCCTCCTCCTGCTCATTTGGAGCCTGCACACATGCACAAGCCTGTGCACTGACACACAGCCATGTAGTAAAACTCAGCCACCGAAAAACATGCTGCTTTTTACAGCATGTTTGCTGAGTGACCGCACTTTGGCTTCATCCCTGATATGAAAATGTTTGGAAAGATCTAGTTGTCTTCTTTTCAGTTGTTGGCAACTAGAAAGCATGGAGACAGTGGTTCTTAATCATTACAGCATATTTCATATACCAATGAAGAAAAAGAAAAATTGTCTCCTCCAGGTTTTACACCAATGAATAAAAGTCTTCAACCAATACACAAAGTATATACCGGTATGCACTATGCACTCGTGTCAGTATGAATTGATATGGTTCTGTTCCATTACAGTTCCTGTGCTACCTCACTTAAGTGAAATGCTAATGGTTAACTTAGGAGTTGTACTGTAAGTCACAGAACACATTTTTGTGAATTAAAACAGACCAAAATGTTCTTCCTACTAACCCATTATCTGATGAACCTGAACACTCCTAATGCGCACCACAGCATCACCACCAGATAAGTCATGGTCAAGACAGAGCCGTCTCACTTTGTTCATTTTTTCTTTGTTTCAAATAAGCACATGTGTGCACACACACATGTATGCACATACAGCCATGCTCAATGCATGGTGAATAGACTCCTGGGAAATGGAAGAAGCACCTGGTTGCCTGCGGTGGTTATCTTTCATTTCATTCAGCAGCTTGTGTCAGCTGACAAGATGGCCGTCACTATGAAAACACCTTGGGTGTTACTGCTGCTGAATGGCTCCTTTGTTTTTGCATTCTTCTGTTGTGTGAACACTGTTATGGTTTCCTTGGTTGATAATTACTAAAGCAACGTCGGCTTTTCTTGCTGGCTCACACAAACGCCTGCCGGGCCTGTAACCTCTGTCTGTGTCTGTGAATTCTGAACGTTTGTGTAGACCTTCACTGTAATAGTACCTGACACTTACTTTAGTACCTTTCAAGCACAAAGAAGCTATAATCTGCCAAAGTTTTTGACTCGGGAGAGGAAGAACAATCGTCTTGGCATAAATGGATTGGAGAAGGGTTTTGTTTTCCCAGAGATAATTTGAAGCAGGTCAAAAATGAGAGCATCATAATATGATTGCCAGGTGAATTGAACGAGGCCCATGGGCCGGGGGCCCTCTTTGTTTTTCCAGCAGCAGTGGCTGGGAGTGTTTGATGGATCCTAATTGAACACATATTTGTTGTGCTAGGTTCAGCTGGAGTGTGACGGGTATGATGATGCCTCAATTAGAACCATTAACAGGATGATTGTGCTTGCTTTTCTGGAAAGTTTTATAGTGAATGAGGAGTGTTTTTTTCCTGCCACTGTGATCTTGCTTTCAAAGCACAAGTGCCCAGCGGCCATCTGGGAAAATCGCCTCATGCTTTGACGAAAAGGATGATGGAGTCCTGATTCGTCAGTTGTCGTAGAGACACAATGCAATAACAATCCTTTTAGCCTATGAAAGAAAAATGCCAGGATGTGTGAAACAGCCAGAAGGGCGAGGAAACTGCCCTTTGAGATGTCTGTCCAAGAGCCAGCGATTGAACACAAAGTTATCTTCACTTCTGTCTTCAGGGCAAAATGTGAGCAGTCACGGGAGACATGCTAGAGTGTCAGAGCCAGTGGAGAACTTATAGCTTGTTTAAGGCTTAGGAGAGTGTTGTGACCGTAGAGGCCTGTGTAGCAGCTGATAGGTTTGAGTGTGTCTAACCCTGTGATCTGTGTGCTAACATTGGCCTACTGGGGTAAGATCAGTTCCTCAACTCTCTGCCTTTGTCCCCTGTGAAGGGAGGCTTACTCAAGGACCCCCTGTTTACTCTGGCCTGCACAATGGCGAAGTCTAAACTCCCTTTGTAGGGTGGATTTAGGCTAGATTTACTTCAATTTGATCTGGGAGGGCCCCTTTTCATCAGCCTGGAGGTCTAATGCCCTTAACTGGCTTAACCTGGCTCCCCCTGTGAGCTTCGGGTCCTCATGCCCACAATCTCTCGCCTCTTTGCCACTCCTACTTATCCCCCACTCTCCGCCTCGCCCTCGAGTCCCCTGAGAATCCTCAGCACCACTGGGGTTTGACTGTGGCAAAGCATGCTGGGGCATGGTTGGTGACACCTCAAACTCATGTTTAACATGTCATAAGCATGCTAGGAATCAGCATAAACATCAGCATGAAACGAATCCTGTGTATAAACAATGTGTGAGGAACTGGCATTCTGGGAATGAACAGGTAGATTGTATGGACTTGTCATTTTAGCACTTGCTTCAAGTGTCAAAATGCAGGATGCAGTCTCTATTCCAGGATACATGCTCTTTCATTTGGAATTCTTAAAACTGTTGAGAGTTTAATATCCACTGTAGTGGCTTTACTCATGAATATAGATGAGATGTCAGTATATTTTTTCAACCCTAGGACTCGAAGGTGTCCTAGACAGGAGAGTGCTCTCTCTGCAAGTGGAGGCTACTCTTTCAGAAAACATGTTTGCAAGATACAGTTAAAAAGTGATAAAAGTGTGTATTTCAGCATGACTTTTATTGCAGCTGTCAAACATCATCATGCACTCTCTATGGGGCCAAACCTCATCTGTGGTGTTTGCCCCTCTAGCACTGACACTGTTTTTCCTCACTACATTATCATCTCAGTTTGTAGTAATCTGGATGGACTGTCCTTTTGGAACATGTAGAACTTCCTGTTGGTTTGAACTGGTTTTCCTGGTTGACAAACCAAACGTTATACACTAGGAACAGCACGGCACAATTACATTGTCATTTCCCAGATATGCCACCATTCTTTAGTCCTCAACGTTTGACACAGCCAGGGGTAAGCTAACCACAAAATGGTCTCCCGTTGTTGCTATGTGCAATTTAAACCCTGCCTCCCAAATTTTGTATTCATGAGACGAAAAAATATTCTTTTCAAAAAGTTGTTTTGAATTGCAAATTTTCCCAAATCAGCACCTAGCAGAGCACAGTGGAGGAGAGTAAATGCAGGGACAGTATGGCGCTTATCCCTACCCCTGTAAGCTTTCCCATACTGACACGCAGGCTGCCAGACTGTACTCTGACATGTGTGCCCAAATGTTCATGGCATAATTATGTAACCTAGACCATCCAGATTATTCAAATATTGCCTGAAAGTGTCATCTTCAGTGCCGGTGATGCTCTTGAGACCTGTCACCTACTGAATTTGAAATGGTTAAATTTTGAGGATGGGTCTCGTTCTCTCGTTCCACCCGCTCTATTCCCTCTCTCCCCTCGAGCTTGGCCTAATCCAGAGGCACAGCGTCACTGCAGCATCAGTGTTACCTTTGATGGGCCCGGATTAAAGCAAATCTCCATTCCTTTGGTGGATTTCAAACGCTGCCTGAACAATGATGCCAGCCAGGGGCGAGTTAATGAGGCCTGCAGTGGACTGGCAACGAGTGACTTTAAAATCAACCTGATTAGCAGCAGAGATATTATCTCTGCACCTCCCTCCTCCTTTTGCTCCTTCACTCTCACTCTGTGCCTGTCCCTCTCTTCCATCTCTCCGCTTCACTTTTCTTCTTCTCCCTGCCTCTTTCCTTCTTTCAATTTTCCAAGTCTCCTCATTTTTTGCTATCTTTTTCCCAACTCTACTGCTCTTTCTTAGCCCTCTCTCCCTCTCTCCCCTTTACTCCTGCTCCCTAGTGAGTGAGGCCTGACTTAATTAGTGGGCTGGAGTGTGAATGTGCCTTTCACAGGGTGTTAATGAAAAGCTTTGCGCTTTCCCTTTCAGTGTATTAGTGACTGACTGCAACCTCCCCACACCCTATTTGCCCGACTCCTCTCCTCCTCCCTCTTCTCCTCCCTCAACTTCTCCTCAGCCCTTCTGACCAGAGGGAGGTGTTATTACAGGGGCTGTTGACTCTGTGGCTTTAGGTTTTCGGTCTCTGTTGTACTGAGCTGATAGCTTAATTAAACATGCAAATCGGATCTATCGAACACGTCTTAACAACCATTCTCTCTGTAGCCGTTATGTCGTGTCAGATGGTCTTTCTTTGTGTTTGAGCCCTTTTTTAAAATCTAATTATACGATACGAGCTCATGTGAACATGCTGTTCGATCTCAAGGTGAATTAAATTTAACATATACCTGATTGATTTTGGTGAAGCAGCGTATGTAGAGCAGTGCCGGTCATTGTTCAAAGGGCACACATCAAAACCAGTCATTAATCATTCTTCTAATGTTACTGTGCTGAATTCTGTTCTGATTCCCATTGCCCATTCATCTTTAAAGTCTGTATATTGATCACTGTGTATTCAGCATATATTTATGATTGTGTATTGAAGTTAATACTAGACA
>NW_019471266.1:0-1932 GCF_002814215.2 Seriola lalandi dorsalis
CCAGCACAGCAGAACCTCCAGAGGGCCTTGAAAAGAGTGATCCGATGTATGATTTCAAGCTCAGCCCGCTCAACTACAACAGCATCTCAGATGAACCTCCGCACCTGAATCAATATGACTACATACCAATTTCACCAGCCAGTAAACCTGAGGAAAATGCAGATATCAAGCAGAGTCCCAGAGATGACTGTGAACCATGTGACCTGAGCATTAACCCTGCACTGATTTTTAACAAAACTGAAACGGACACAGTGGTATCATTGAATGCAGACCCTGCAGCTAAAATAAATGTATTAGATGAACCACTGGTCCTCCAGCAGAGTATAAAATTCACATGTTTTTCATTGGGTCTCCCCGCTGAACTCAAGAGCACAAATCCCTCAGCTGGCATTGTAAGGAAAGACTTGGAGACTCACCATGATCCACTTGAAAATATTGAGCAATTGCATATTTGCGCTGACATGCTGGGAAAGGTTGAATCAGTGAATTTAGATTCTCAGAATGCTACTGCTGGGGACAGTACACTTCTCAGAAAAGAAGTTTCAGATGCTCTACCCACTACTAAGCCACTCATTATCTGTGAAAATGAACAAAAGCCTCTTCCACCAGACCCATCAGAGAAGCGACCAACAGTGGAGACTGGCCGATGTTCAACAACGCACCAAGCACACAAAGAAATACCACAAAAAAAGACACAGAGCAACACTCAACAGGGGAAAGTGCTTTGTGAAATCTGCTTCATGTGTTTCAGGACTGTGCCAGGGTTAAAGAGACATAAGGCCATGAAACATTTGGTCAGAGCTGAAAAACACCACGGCCCACAGAGCACAACATCAAACCATCAGGGGACGATGCTTATTTATGAAGCATCACAAACTACAGAGAAAGAACATAAAGATGATTCACAGACCGGTTACCCAACAAAAATAGATGGGCTGCCTGAGACAAGTGGCACTCTCGTATCGAAAGCAGCAGAAGCTGAGTCAGTCCTGGAGGAAATGGCAACTGAGACAAGTGCAGTGGCAGTGGATGAAATGGGCCATCAAAACCGTCTGCTGCCAACAAAAGCAAAGAAGAACAACAAAGCTAGAAAGAACAAAAACAGCGAGGTAAACATAAAGCCCGACCCTTTCTCTGATGAGATTCTGAACATACTAAAAACGGACATACTTCAAGCTATAACTCCTGAATTCAAAAGCAGTGTACAGGGGCACCGCAAATCTCCTGAGGAGGTGAAAATCACAGACAGACCTGTTACTGAAACAGAGGAATACCCTCACCCTGTTACTGCAGACTCTGCCTTCGACGATGCATCCCGACCTCCAACAAAAGAGACAAGTGTACTTAGTGAAACTGTGGAGCTGAATCAAATGACCGATACAGAAGAAATGAAATGCGCAAGCATGACAGAGATGGCAAATGGGGAAGTATGTACAGATAATAATGAGGAAAACGCTATATGTGTAGAAAAGGATATAATCAGAGAATGTGATGATTCCAGGAAGACTCTGAGTGCTGTGGAGGAGATGAGTGAACAAGAAGGATCAGAAAAGAGCCTTGCCCAGGAGATTCTCAGAAAAGTGTCAGTCGAGATAAAATCTGAGAACAACAGTGGCCCTTCAGACGAGTTACATCTTCTCTCCTGTTTGAATTCTTCCCCTCTCAGTCCTCCCGGCATAAGTTCCGATCTGAAGGCCTTACTTGACGACGACACCACGTTCTCGCAGCTGTTCCCCAGAGATGAGGAGGCAAAAAGGAAAAAGTGCCCGAGGGTGTACAGCAAAAGAAACAAAAGACAGAAGCTACTGCCCGACTCAAATGTGACTCAGGATTACCCTCCATCAGAACCCTTCCTGCAAAATAAAGACCAGTACACGGAAAACCAAGCAGAGCAGACGTTCACTGTCGATCAAACTAACCGCTGTGAATACG
>NW_019471267.1:0-1932 GCF_002814215.2 Seriola lalandi dorsalis
TTTTGTAAATGTTTTAAATGAGTGTGTAACACTAATAACACAAAAATGGTCAGTGTGTGAATGAATAACAAAAAAGCTACAATGTTCTTAATTAAGGATACTGATTTTACTGTATTTGATGTAAAGGTACAATATGAGTGAGACTGGTAGTAGCAGCATAATGACGTGACGAAGTGATGCTAGAAGCAGCTGATGTTCATGTTGGATGTCTCTGAATATGGAAGCCATCAGTCTGAAAGCATGCTTGCCCAGGAGCTTGTACTGAAACAACGGACAGAGATACTCCATGCACTGTGCAGCAGTGGGTCAGCAGAACATCTGGAAAGGGTTTTGGATATATTGCTGGCCCAGGGGGAGCTTATGTGGGAAGACTACCAGAACATACAAGTACCGGGTAGAACACTGTATACCAATGCCAGACAGTTGCTCAACCTGGTTTATACAAAAGGTGTGGCTACCTGTGAGCTCTTCCTTACCGCTCTCAAACAGGTTCTGCCTGAAGGGCACCAAGCTGCACTCTCCTTCTCGGGATGCTGTTTAAATCTAGAAAATAAAGAAGAATCTCAGAACACATATACTGAGAGTCTTCTGACTCGGAGACCGAGCCTTGTCAACAGGCTACAAGGCTGCATTGACGGTGTTCTCGAGGCTCTGGTTGTATCTGGACACTTCACTTCAGAAGACTGCAATGAAGTGCAGCTTCCTGTACACACCCCCTCTCAGCAGGTACTGTACATAGTCACTTTATATTAAAGGTATAATATGTAACTTTTTTGCATTGAAATGTATAAAAACATTTGGAGTTGTGTACTTACATTATCACAAATGTTGCCAGCAATTTTTATACAGAGAAATCTGTCATTTTAATCAAGGTAATGGTCCGTTTCATTTGGCTGCCTGTCAATGGTGTCATATGTCCTTTGTGCAGGCATCAGCGTGTTAGTCTACCAGAAGCAGTCAAAGTGGACTGTTTAGATCTTGGTCATTTTCCACCATATATTTTAACAGAATGAAGGATTGTAGTCATTGAATGTCTGGATGTTAAGTTAAGTTTGGAAAACAGCTAGCCTGGCTCTGTCTAGATTTAAGGTTAGTCAATTTTAGAGGCACTGGTAGTCAGACTGGTAAGGCTTGCTTTTTCCCAGCATTTCCTGTCTTTGTGCTAAGCCAAACTATCTTAATATTTCATCTCAATCTTTTTACTAACTCTCAGCAAGAACATTTCAAAAACTATTCCCATAATAATGAATCTGTTGTCATTCGCATGTCAATCAGGCAAGGCGTCTGCTTGACCATGTCCGATCAAAAGGCGAGTCAGCGGCAAAGGTGGTCCTGTATTACATTCAGCAAAAGCAGGAATCTGGATCCCCACTGAACCAGGAGAAATTAACTCCCCCAAAAGGTATGTCATTATCATAATCATATTGAAAACTATTATGGTATGTAAATATACAGACATCATTACTACGTGAATCTATCAGCAGCCTAAACCTATAGGAGATGCACTTGTTTAAACTTGTGGGTGCTTTGCCTAAAATATAGAAGATTTAGTAGTGGTACACAGAGATGACTCATTCAAAATGTGGTAAGACCTATACAAATGCACAGTATGTATCATTTTGCAGTGCTATGTACAATTGAAGTTTATCTCATGTGTGCGCTTTCTGTCACAGAGTTCTTAAAGTATCAGAAGAAGCTGAGCAGTTCTGTGTCTGCCCAGTCCTGCTTTCTCAGTACTTATGGAGGGACTGGCCACATGTCCTTGGATGACATCTACACTGAAGGCGAGCTGGAACTAGCTCATGACAGTGCTAACGTCCATGGACCTTTGGGCCTGGAGGACATAGTTGGTACAGCGGGGACAGTGAACAAGGAGGCTGACACAGTGCTAGTATCTGGGGAGGCGGGCAGTGGAAAGAGCACCCTACTCCA